>NC_051334.1:46542784-46826593 GCF_015220235.1 Choloepus didactylus | reverse complement strand
AATTCACAATATGTGGAATTTAAACAACAAATTCTAAATAACCAATGGATCAAAGAAAAAAATCACAAGGGAAATTTAAAAATACTTTGATCTGAATGGAAACAAAAACACAACATACTCAAACTAATGGGATGCAGCAAAATATTGTTCAGAGGGAAATTTATAGCTTTAATGCATACATTAAAAAAGAAGATCATGAATCAACAATCTAAACTTCCATCTTAAGAAATTAGGAAAATAATAAGAGCAAACTAAATGCAAACCAAGCAGAAAGAAGGAAGTAATAAAGATTAGAGTGGAAATAAACAAAATACAGAATATAAAAATAGAGAAATCAACAAACCAAAAATTGGTTCTTTGAAAAGATCAACAAAATTGATGAATCTATAGCTAAACAGACCAAGAATAAAAGAGAGAAGAACCAAATTATGAAGCCAAGAATGAGAGAGGAGAAATTGCTACAGACCTTACAGAAATATAAAGGATTATAAGGGACTACTATAAACAATTGTATGTCAACAAATTCTATAACCTTGATGAAATGGAAAATTTTCCATAATGACCAAAGAATCAAAACTGACTAAAGAAGAAATAGAAAATCTGAATAGAACTATAACAAGTAAAGAGATTGAGTTAGTAATCAGAAAACCTCCCACAAAGAAAAGTTCAGGATCAGATGGCTTCACTGCTGGTTTCCACCAAAAGTTCAAAGAAGAATGAATTCCAATTCATTATAAACTCCTCCAAAAACAAAAAAAGACAACAGCATTTTCTAGCTCATTCTATGAAACCAATATTACCCTGTTACCAAAACCAGACAAAGACATCACAAGGAAAGAAAATGACAGACCAATCTATTTTATGAGTATAGATATAAAAATCCTCAACAAAATGCTCACAAATCAAATCCAGCAGCATATAAAAAGGATTATACATCATATCCAAATGGGATTTATGCCAGGAATGCAAGGTTGATTTAATTTAAGGAAAATGAATCAATGCAATGCAACACATTAATAAAATAAAAGGGAAAGTTCACGAGATTCTCAATAGATACATAAAAAACACTTGACATAATCCAACATCCTGCCATGATAAAAATACTAAACAAATTAGGAATAGAAGGGAACTTCCTCAGTGTGATCAGGGCATCTAAGAAAAACTCAAAACTAATATTATACTTCATATTGAAAGACTGGAAGTTTTCCTTCTAAGAACAGGAACAAGATAAGGATGTCTATAGTCATCACTTCTATTTGACATTGTACTAGAGGTTCTAGTCAGGGCAATTAGTAAGAAAAAAATGATATCCAGATTGGAAAGGAAGAAGTAAAACTATCACTATTTTCAGATAACATGATCTTATATATAAAAAACCCTAAAGAATATACACATACAAACACTGAAAATTATTAGAGCTAATAAATGAGTTCAACAAGGTTGCATGATACAAGATCAAAATACAGAAATCAGTTCTATTTCTGTACACTAGTAATGAACAATTTGAAAATTTAATTAAGGAAACAATTTCATTTACAAAGCATCAAAAATCAGAATAGTTAGGAATAAATTTAACCAAAGAATTGCTAGACTTGAACACTGAAAACTACTGAACATTGTTGAAAGAAATTAAACAAGAATTTAGTAAATGGAACAGCAAACCATATTCATAGATTGAAAGATTTATTATTGTTAAGATGGCAATGCTCCTAAAATTGATACACAGATTTAATGCAATCTCTATTTTAATTCCAATTGCTATGTTTTTTTACAGAAATAAATGAGCTGAACCTAAAATTCATATAAAATCACAAGGGACCCAGAATAGCCAAAATAATCTTGAAAAGCAAGAACAAAGTTGGAGGAATCACACTTCCTGAAATTAAAACCTACTCCAAAGTTGCAGTAATCAAGACAGGGTGGTACTGGTATAAGGATAGACATATTATACATCACTGGAATAGAATCAATAGTCTAGAAATAAACCCACAGATATATGATCAATTGATTTTTGACAAGTGTGTCAAAATAAGGCAATGGGGAAAGGATAGACTTTTCAACAAATGATATTGAGAGAACTGGACATCCAGATGCCAAAGAATGAATTTGGACCCCTATTTCCCACCATATGCAAAAATTAATTTTAAATGGATCAATAACCTAAATGTAAAAGCCAAAACTATAAAACCCTTAAAAGAAAACATAGGCATAAATCTTCATGACCTTGGAGTAGGCAATTGTTTCTTTTTTTTTTATTCTGAAATAAATTCAAAGTTATAGGAACAGTTGCAAAAACAATACTAACCCCATACACAGAATTCCATCATACCCTGACCCCCCTCCCCTGATAGCCCAATCCACCAACTTTACCATGCTGTCACATTGCTATTTCTTTCCCTCCCTCCTTCCCTATCTATCATCCATCATCTATTGCTCTGTCTTCTGAACATATGAGAGCTAGCTGCTCACACCCTTGAACAAACACTATAATTCACATATACACTTCCCATGAATAAGAACATTCTTTTATGCAATCCCATTAAGCGCAGCTAAGAAGTACAAGAGATTCAACAATGATACAAAGCTTATATTCTATATTTCCTTTTCCTTATGTCTCAACTGACCCTTTGAGCCTCCGGTCCTCCATCCTCCAATCCCATCCAGGTTCATCCTTGGCATTTAATTGTCATCTATTTAGACTTTTTTTTTTCAATTGTGGAAACATATATACAGCCTAAATCTTCCCATTCCACCCCCTCCCTAGCCTTTCATTAGTGGGATTAATCACATTTAGAATGTTGTAATGCTCTTTCCCACCATCCATTACTAGAAATTTCCCTTCACCTCAAACAGCAACCCTACACTCATTTCTTAACTCCCCATTGCCCCTTCCCCCATTTCTATTAACCCATACTCTACTTTTCATCTCTATGGTTATATTCTCTAATAATTTCTTTGTGTTTACTGTGGGGCTTAAAATTAACCTCTTAAATCCATATCAATCTTGTTTTTCTTTGATATCACCTTCATTTCAATAGGACACATAAACTATGTTCCTATACTCCTCCATTCCCCCACCTTTATATAGTTGTCTAAAATTACATATTTTACATTGAGTTCAAAACCACTGATTTGTCATTAGAGTTTGTGTATTTTATATTATGTAGGAAGTAAATAGTGGAGTTACAGTTCAAAAATTATTGACTTCTATTTGTATTCCATTGTGTTTGGAGAATGTGCTTTGAGTATATTCAATTATTTTTTTTAATTTCTTGATGCTTGTTTTATGTCCCAGCTTATGGTCCCTTCTGGAGAAAGATCCATGATCACTAGAGAAAAATGAGTGTCCTGGTGATTTGGGATGTAAGGTACTATATATGCCTGTTAAAATTCTCTATATCTCTTTCTCCTTTCTTTGTTTCTCTGTCAGTAGGGCTCCCTTTAGAATCTGAAGTAGGGCAGGTCTTTTATTGGCAAACTCTCTCAGCATTTGTTTGTCTGTGAAAAATTTAAGCTCTCCCTCAAATGTGAAGGAGAGTTTTGCTGGATATAGTATTCTTGGTTGGAAATTTTTCTCTCTCAGAATTTTAAATATGTCATGCCACTGCATTCTCACCTCCATGGTGGCCGCTGAGTAGTCACAACTTAGTCTTATGTTGTTTCCTTTGTATGTGGTGAATTGCTTTTCTCTTGCTGCTTTCAGAACTTGCTCCTTCTCTTCAATATTTGAGAGTCTGATCAGAATATGTCTCGGAGTGTGTTTATTTGGATTTATTCTATTTGGAGTTCACTGGGCATTTATGCTTTGTGTATTTATATTGTGTAGAAGGTTGGGGAGGTTTTCCCCAATAATTTCTTTGAATACTCTTTCTAGACCTTTACCCTTCTCTTCCCCTTCTGGGACACCAATGAGTCTTAAGTTTGGACGTTTGATTTTATCTATCGTATCCCTGAGATCCATTTCGATTTTTTCGATTTTTTTCTCCATTCTTTCTTTTGTTCTTTCATTTTCTGTTCTGTGGACTTCTAGGACACTGAGACATTGTTCAACTTCCTCTAATCTTGTATTATGAATATCCAGAGTCTTTAATTTGGCCAACATTTTCTTTTATTTCCATAAGATCTTCTAGTTTTTTTATTTAGCCTTGCAATGTCTTCTTTATGCTCTTCTAGGGTCTTCTTTATGTTGCTTATATCCTGGGCCATGGTCTTCTTGATGTCCTTTAAATCCTTTGCCATGTTTTCATTCCTCGATTGTAGTTCTTTGATTAATTCTGCCAAGTACTGAGTCTCTTCCGATATCTTGATTTGTGTGTTTGGAGTTGGATTCTCCATATCGTCTGGTTTTATCATATGCATTAAGATTTTCTGTTGTTTTTGGCGTCTTGGCATTTGTTTTGCTTGATAGGGTTCTTTCAAGGTGTAAAAAAAAAACCTATCTAATTTTTCAGAGACACAGTTTGGTGACGTACACTTTCTCTAACTAACCAGCAGATGGCGTCTGTGAGTCACCTATACCCCTCAAGTCAGTTCTCCATCTTGTCCCCGCGGTGTGTGGGGAAGTGGTTCTTTTGGGTTCAGTTGGAGAACTCAGTTTGGATGTGTTGCTGGAGCCGTCTGCCCTGAATGTGGGGCGTGTGTATGGGTGGCCAGGGAGGAAGGGCAGCTTTAATATTCAAATCCCTCAGGTTCCCAGAGATTCAAGGCCGCTGCAAGAGTCAGCCTTCATTTCAGTTCAGCCCCAGACCCTCTCTCTCGCTGATCCACAAACCACCAGACTTGGCATAGCAACCCTGGGTTCTCCGAGCAGGTCCCCCCCGCCCAGCCGCGATCCTCCAGGTCCTCTGCCGAGGGAATGCCGTGCTACGTCACAAGTGCACGCCGTCCCTCAAGGGAAGCCCCGGGCCACCGGGCTGTGCAGCGGCGAGCTCTCAGCCTGAAGCACAAATGGCCAAACAGGGCGTCTCAACCCCCTCCTCCTCGCACAGTTCCTCCTTCCCAGCTCCGGGACAACTGGCGGGGCTCTGGGCTGTGGGCATGGCCCCGGGCAGGAGTTTATCCAGCCCTCCAGGGAGCCAGCTGCGAGCCACGGGGTTTCTTTCAGCTTCCGGCTATCCCCTCTGTTCCCCCGGCCCCGAGGGTATCTGTAGTGGACTATCCTCCAGGCCAGACACCGAGAGGCCAGCCCAGCCCCCTCTTGCTGTGTTTTACTGCGTGGTTCCCACTATCGCAACTGTAGCCGCTCCTGGGTTTCCCCTTTTTTTTTTTTTTTAACGAGCCAGTCGGTCTCCAAATGCCAAGCCCTGACTTCCCCACAACGCCGCATGGCTGCGGGTCTTCCAGCCAGCTTACTCACTCGTTTCAGAATGCAGACTCCCAGTTTCACCAAGTATATGGCCCCCGTGATACTAGCAGAACTTGTCCAGCTGGCGCATTGCTGTAACTGGTATTCTGGGTCACTTTCTGGTTTTTATCTACTGTTTTTCACGGAGGTGTTTTTTGCCCTGTCTCACCCAGCCGCCATCTTAGTTTCTCTGGCAATTGTTTCTTAGATATGAAACCAAAAACACACCAACCAAAGAAAAATATAGTTAAATTGGTCATCATCAAATTACTGGATTCATCAAATATTCATAATAGCCAAAACTTGGAAACAATCCAAATGCCCATCAACTGATGAATGGATAAACAAAGTGTGTTATTTCCATACTGTGGTGTTTTCGAGATGTTATGCACCCCAGAAAAGGCCATGTTCTTTTAATCCATTCCTGTGGGGGCAAACCTATTGTAGGTGGGACCTTTTGATTTGGTTACTTCAATTGATATGTGACCCACCTCTTTCTTTCAGTGTGGGTCTTAATTTCCATATGGAAGTCCTTTATAAGATGATAAAGGACACACAGAAACAGTCCAGAGAGGTCAGAGAAGCCCCAGAGAAGCTGAGAGATGAAATTAAGAGAAACTCATAGAGAGAAGTCCCAGAGAAACTAAGAGAGGACCCACAGAAGCTCAGAGAGGAAGCCACAAAAGTCAGAAGCTGAAAGCAATGAAACCTGGGAGCAAAGGGCCAGCAGACACCAGCCATGTGCCTTCCCATGTGACAGAGGCGTCCCAGATGCCAACAGCCTTTCCTCAGAGTCCAGGTATCATCCTACTGATGCCTTGAGTTGAACATTTTCATAGCCTAAGAACTGTAAATTGTAAGTTAATAAATCCTCATTGTAAAAGTCAAACCATTTCTGGTATATTGCATTTTGGCAGCTTTAGCAAACCAAAACATATACGGTGGAATATTATTCAGCCATAAAAAAGAAAGAAGTACTTATACACACTACAACATGGATGAACCTTGAAAACATTATGCTTGCTGAAAGAAGCCAGATACAAAGGCCATATATTGTGTGATTACACTTAATATGAAATATCCAGAATAGGCAGATCCATAGAGTCAAAAAGCAGAATATAATTTGCCAGGGTCTCAGGAGAGCGGATAATAGGGAGTTTCCACTAATATTTAACTGATTTCTTTCTGGGGTGATGAAAATGTTCTCCAGTTAGATAGTGGTGATGGTTATACAACCTTGTGAATATACTAAAAATCACTGACACTTTAATGTGGCGAAATTTATGCTATGTGAATTATATCTCAATAAAAATGGGCATTGGTCACACAAAAAATAAGGATATCTAAGAATATTTTGAAAGTTTTGATATTTTCTCTCTCAGCTTTCCTTTCAGAGGTGAATCCACTTCTGTCCTAGTATAAAGTTCATTAAAAATGTTCTAGTGAGCAGAACTTTGGCCTGAAATGATGGTCTTCTTGTTGGTGGGAACTTTATTTGCTGTCCACACCACCTGTTATGTATCCTGACCTTGACATTCTTCTCAGTGGTAGGACAAAGACACTATGAAGAAAGATTAAAACAAGAGCTTACCAATATCAGAAGCCAGGGTGAATGACATTAGAAGCCAAAGCAGACTCCAAGAAGCAGAAGTTGTGATAAGGTAGTTCCTACTGAATATAAAATCTGCTCTACAGCAGAGGGCAAATCCAAATAGGAGCGGGTGTGAATCAAAGCTAGTGAGCAAATACAAGGCCAAACAGACCAGGTGATAAGGACAGGCCCAGGCACCAGAGTGGGCATGGCTAATCCAGGCACACCCCTATTGTCAGTAGACCGGAACAGACTCAAACCCTGCTCTGGGAACATCCATTAAGGACACTCTTAAAGACACCACTATCTTTTTCACAGCCTGTGTCTAATGCCCAGATTCTTGAATTCTGATTATTATCCCACAGTCTTTCCCCCAAAACCGACCTTAATCATGCATTCATTCATTCATTTCCTGATCATCTATCATATGCCTAGCACCTTTCTAGGCCCCAGGGATACATTGATAAGTAAAAGTAGGTACATCCAACTCTGAACACATCGTGAACGCATAATGGACACTCTCATTGCCATCTTAGCTCTGAGCCTCTTACCCCTGCTGTATTGTCAAGATGTCTCTTTCCAACAAACTAACCCTGGACAAACTGGACATGAAGGGGAAGTCAGTTGTCATGACAGTGGACTTCAATGTTCCAGTGAAGAACAACCAGATAACAAACAACCAGAGGATCAAAGCTGCTGTCCCAAGCATCAAATTCTGCTTGGACAACAAGGCCAAGTCAGTTGTTCTCATGAGCCACCTGGGCTGGCGTGATGGTGTCCTCATGCCTGACAAGTACTTCTTGGGGCCAGTTGCTGTAGAACTCAGATCTCTGCTGGGCAAGGATGTTCAGTTCTTGAAGGACTGCGTGGGCCCAGAAGTGGAGAAAGCCTGTGCTGATCCAGCTGCTGGTTCTGTGTTCCTGCCGAAAATCTCTGCTTTCATGTGGAGGAAGAAGGGAAGGGAAAAGATACTTCTGGCAACCAGGTTAAAGTGGAACCAGCTAAAATAGGAGCCTTCAGGGCTTCACTTTCCAAGCTAGGGGATGTCTATGTCAACGATGCTTTGGGCACTGCACATTGGGGCCACAACTCCATGGTGGGAGTGAATCTGCCATAGGAAGCTGGTGGTTTCTTGAAGAAGAAACTGAATTAATTTGCCAAGGCCTTGGAGAGTCCAGAGCAACCCTTCTTAGCCATCCTTGGTAGAGCTAAAGTTGCAGACAAGATTCAGCTTGTCAATAATATGCTGGACAAAGTCAATGAGATGATGATTGGTGGTGGAATGGCTTTTACCTTCCTCAAGGTGCTCAACAACATGGAGATTGGCACTTCTCTATTTGATGAAGAGGGAGTCAAGATTTTCAAAGACTTAATATCAATGCTGAGAATAATGGTGTGAAGATTACCTTACCTGTTGACTTGGTCACTGCTGAGAATGAGAATGCCATGACTGGCCAAGTGACTGCGGTCTCTGGCACACCTGCTGGTTCAGTGGGCTTGGACTATGGTCCTGAGAGCAGCAAGAAATATGCTGAGGCTGTCACAAAGGCTAAGCAGATTATGTGCAATGGACTTGTGTGAGTAGCTGAATGGGAAGATTTTGCCCTCACAGATGAGGTGGTGAAAGCCACTTTCATGGGCAGCATCACCATCATAGGTGGTGGAGACACTGCCACATGTTGTGCCATATGGAACACAAAGATAAAGCCATGTCAACACTGGGGATTGTGCCAATCTAGAGTTGCTGGAAGGTAAAGACCTTCCTGGAGTGGATGCTTTCAACATTATTAGTGCTTTCCTGCCTTTTGGTTCTGTGTACAGCCCCTAAGTCAACTTAGTGCTTTCTGCTTCACCACTTGGCATTAGCTAACATCTCCCCCCACATCAAGATTCAGCCAGAGGCCAAGAGACACAGTGCCAGGAACCCTTAAACAGTTGCACAGCATTTCAGCTCATCTTTACTGCACCCTGGATTTGCCTACATTCTTCCCAATCCCATTTGAATTTCTTAGTAACTAAACCATTGTGGCTTTCTATAGTGTGTATATTTATATTTTGCCTGCTAAAATAAAGTGATTTGTGTTAGCCTAGTTCTCTTTTTGAAGCAGTTTATTCTGATTAGCTTTGTCACTGTTTCAGTACTCTGCATGGCAAGAAGAAATTCCAGTTGCAGGTAGGGAGGGGGATATAGTTCATGATCTATAAATAAACAATAAAAGGATCCATTTTTTTAAAATGAGGTAGGTCCATGCTTTATTGGAGATAAATGAGTGGGATATTACTCATATTGGCCTGCCATATGTATTTCCTGAGCTATTTCCCAATTTTCCACACTGTAAGGCCAGGTCTGGCCTAGATTCTCTATTATTGACAAGTTAAAAATCCCCTATATGGGATAAAAATGCAAAAAAAAAAAAAGCCCAAAACAAAACAAAAAAGAATAACAGAATATCTTTACTCATTAGATATATTATCTTTTCTAAACACTGTGTCTTAAAATCTTTTCAATTGGATACCGCTAGTCCTTTGCATAGATCAGTGGTTTTCAAAATGTGATACCCAGCCTGGCAGAATTAACATCACCCAGCGTGATGGTTTGAAGCTGTTATGTACCCCAGAAAAGGGCTTCTTCTTTTAATCTATTCCTGTGGGTGTAGACGTATCATAGGTGGGACCTTTTGATTAGATTATTTCAATTGAGATGTGACCTACCCCATTCAAGGTGGAGCTTAATCCTTTTACTGGAGTCCTTTATGAGAGGATAAAACACATACAGAAGCAGAGAGATGAAACCAAGAGAAGCTCACAGAGAACCCCCTCCCCTGGAGGAACTGAGAAGAAGCCACTGAAACCAGTAGCTAAAAGCAATGAAACCCAAGAGCAAAGGACCAGCAGGTGCAGGCCATGTGCCTTTCCACGTGACAGAGGTGTCCCTAACACCAGCAGCCTGTATTCAGAGGCCAGGTGTCATCCTGTTGATGCCTTGAGTTAGACATTTTCATGGCCTGAGAACTGTAACTTGTAAGCTGATAAATCCCCATTGTTAAAAGCCAACCCATGCCTGGTTTATTGCATTTCAGCAGCTTCAGTAAACTGAAACACCTGGGAACTTGTTAGAAATGCAAATTATTAAGCCCCACCCTAAACCTACTGAATCAGAAACTCTGAGGGTTGGGTCCAATATTCTGTGTTTTAACAAGCCTTCCCAGTGATTCTGATGCACACTAAAGTCTGATAACCAGTGGCACAGATGGAATGAGGTGTGCAAGATGAGTGACCCATGTGAATATGACTCTCTTTTTTACTTGTCTTTTAACTCTCTGTATCTGTTTCCAAAGACCACTGCAGAGTCCAGTGGTTCTCAATTCTGTTTGCACATTAGAATCATGTGGGGAACTTTACAAAGTACCAATGCCTGTGTCCCACAAGGCTCTGATTTAATTGTTCTGGAGTATAGAAACTTCCTCATTGGCACTTTAACAAGGATTAGTTTTTCAGATTAGGTAATGATCCCACTGAACCACTGTTCAATTGAACTGTTTAAATGGTCTGGCATGGAGCCCAGGGTTCTTCTTTAATAAGCATCCCAGGCTAGGGTTTGAGGTAAACTGCTCTGGATCAATGACTTTCAAACTTTTTGTCCATAACTAGTAGGAATAAATGCATTAAATTCATGGAGGCCCAGGAAGCATATACTTGTATCTATCTATATCTATATCTGTATATCTATATCTATATCTGATCTATATCTATATATCTATATCTATATCTATGTCTGTATCTATCTATCACAAAGTCTTTTGAAAATATTTATCCTTACTACATGCTATGTACTCTGGTATTTTCTATTCTATTTCACTTTCTAACAATGGTTTAATGATTGATGTTGATTTTGTGACACGAAACTACAATGAATAGTTTGGAAACACACTTGTACAGGATTTATCCAAAATATTAAAGTCCATCTCTGTTATGTCAAATAACTCTATCCTAACTGGATATAGGCCAATACAATGCAATCGATGGGAGAGGAAAAGGTGGGTGATCAATGGTTGGGTAAGTGTTCATGGAAAGAGAGGCCCAGACTTAGGGAAATGGCTCCCCAAACTCAAAAAGAATCAATGTAGGGTACCACTAAGAGGCCATTTTTCCTGTCTTGCAATTTTCCCAAGGGAAAGCACTGTATTTGTTTCCTGGGATCTCTTCAAGTTTAAATTTCAGATAACCCATGTAATAGAGTATTTAGGAGTCTAAATAAAGGCTGATAGCTCAGGCTTTATGATAAACAAACACTAACTTATAAATGTGAAATGAGCAGTGGTTTTACTTTTATGGATACTATTTTATTGCCACTCAACTTCTTTTCATTTTAAACTAAAAAAAAAATTCAATTGAAATTAAGAAAACAAACAGCATGCTTTTGTTGGTAAGAAACTGAGAAGAATTATTCCAAAGGTTGCACATCTGGTAGTAACTTAAAAGATTTAAAAAAATTACTAGGTTTCATTGGTGATTCAGTATGGTAATTACCCATGAAAAGGTATGTCAGTGCTTTATTGCATGAATTAATTACCAACACCTGCAGTCCTTATTTAATGCTTCTCTGTTCCCATTAACAATGTTGGTGCAAATAGGGCATTCAGGGAGTAAGCTTACCCAGTTATTTTTTATTGTACAAGTCACCATGGTTTTCATTTTTTTCATTAAGTAGAGACATTGAAACATTATACTTATTGATTGCCCTTGTAGCATTACAACTGCATGAGTCAATAGTGATAAGTGAAACCTTAAATTAGGTGAGTCTCCTGGATAACCACATCTCTATATCATTCTTGCCATTGGCCTAGTCTGGTAAAAAAAATAGAGGGAAGGCTTATTATGTTTCCTGATGTATAAATTTAGAGTCATCAAAACATCTTGGGGAGGAAAAATATGACTTTTTAAAATCTCCTTAACTTTACTTAGTACAGTAGCCTTTTTGATATTAAGAGCAGTACCAGCTCTTCTGAAAATTTGGTTGGGATTTGGTCAGATGAGTTAAAGAGTCTGTTTTAGTTTCCTAGGCAACCCAAGCACATATCATGAAATGAGTCTAAGATTAAACAATAGGAATTGATTTGCTTGTGGTTTGAAGCTGGGGAAAAGTCTAAATCAAGGCATCATCAAGGTGATGCTTTCTTCCTGAAGACTGTGGCAATCTGGGCCAGCTGGGGGCAATCTTTGGTCCTTTCACCAAGTTCTCTGCCACTTTAAAACAAGGATTACCTTTCCTCCACTTTCCAATGACACATTCATCATTTTCTTCTATGTCCTCATTGGAAGCACCTTTAGTATCCGTATTTCTACCAACAGTCTCTTCAAAGAAACCTAGGCCTTTTCTATCAAGCATCTCACAATTCTTCCAGCCTCTACCTGTTACCCAATTCCAAAGCCATTTCCACATTTTTGGTATTTGCAATAGCAGCACCCTACTCTATTGGTACCAAAATCTGTTTTAGTTTCTTAGGCTACTCAAGCAAATACCATGGAATGGGCTGGGTTTAACAGTGGGAATTTATTTGCTCACAGTTTGAGGCTGGGAAAAAAAAAAATCCGTATCAAGGCATCATCAAGGTGAGGCTTTCTTGCCGAAGACTGTGGCATTCTGGGGCCGGCTGCAGGCAATCTTTGGTCCTTAATTTGTCATACGGCAAAGCACAAAGGGGCATCTCCTGGTCTCTCCCTTCTCTTATGGGTTTCATTGATTTTACCTTCTTGCTTCTGTGACTTTCTCTCTCTCTCTCTCTCTCTCTCTCTCTCTGTCTGAATTTCATTCCCTTATAAAGGACTCCAGTAATAAGATTAAGACCCATCCTGGGCCATGCCTTAACTGAGGTAACTTCATCAAAAGTTCTTACTTACAATGGGTTTTGTTCCAGTTTGCTAAAGCTGTCATTATGCAAACTACCAGAATGGATTGGCTTTTATAAAGGGGATTTATTAGGTTACAAATTTACAGTTCTAAGGCCATAAAAGTGTCAAAACTAAGGCATCAACAAGAGGATACTTTCACTGAAGAAAAGCCGATGACCTCCAGAACATCTCTGTCAGCTAGGAAGGTATGTGGCTGGTGTCTGCTTGTCCTTTGCTCCTGGGTTGTATTTCAAAATGGCTTTCTCCAAAATATCTCTGGGCTTCTGTCTCTGCATCTCCCAGCATCCCCAAGCATCTGGGTCTGTGTCAGCTTTTAGTGTCTCCCGGGTGCAAACTCTGAATTACATATCTTAGCTTCTTCCAAAATGTCTCTCTCAGCTTCTCTGAGCTCCCTCTCTCTGTGAGCTCTCTTAAATGACTCCAGTGAACTAATCACTGGATGGGTGGGGTCACACCTCCATGGAAATGATCTAATCAAAAGGTCTCACCTACAGTTGGGTGGGTCACATCTCCATGGAAACAACCTAATCAAAAGGTCCCACCCTAATCAAAAGACTAATAAGCCTGCCCCCACAAGATTGCAAAGAACATGGCTTTTGTGGGGGACATAATAGATTCAAACCAACACAGGTTCACATCCACAGGAATGGATTACTATTAAGAACATATTTTTCTAGGGTACACACCTCCAAGCCACCAGAGTACACTGTCAGCAGATGAAAGGATGCTTGGCTACCCTTCACATCCCTGAAAATGTTCTGATTAAGCCTTCAAAAAGAAAATTTGCATGAGTAATTCTTTCTACTCTCTTTCACTTGCCCTTCTTTGAAGGAAATATAAGTCAAAATGGACTTGATAATAAATTACACAATAAAGGATATAGAGTATGAACAAGAATTTGCCACTGGAATTCTCTGGCCTTAGAAATTCAACAATGTTTACCAATATTCCTCTTTGTTTGTACCATGTTGGGCCGAATGTGAATCATGTTGGTTGGAAAAGGACTGCAGAGACCCGTTATTACTCTGGCTTTTTTATTAACCGATGACATATACCAGATCATCCTTCCTATCTGGTCCTAGCTTTTGACACATCAGCTAGTGACTCAGAACCCAGGTCCTGGCCTTGAAAAGCTTACACACTCTTGGGAAGGAATGGTAAGCCCATGCTAAACACTGCAAAAATATTAGTACAAAGGAAAATAGAGCCTAGTAATGTGTATGTGGCCCTGAGGCTAATCCTGTTAGGCAGGAGTAGTTATCCCTGAAGTCAACCATTTAACAAGTGTTTATTGAGAGTTTACTATGTGCCAGGTGTAGTCCTAAGCACAGAAGATATAGCAGAGAGCAAACCAGACAAAGTCTGTGTGCCCTCAGGGAGCCAACATTCTAGTTAGGGAAGAAAGACAATATGAAATTAAACAAAATTACATAGGTATATATATACATACATAGCCAGGTGGTATATGATGCAGATGCAGAATAAAGCATTTAAAGAAATAGAGAATGATGGGGATGTAACGTTTTCAGAAACTTCTTTTCTTACCAGAGAGGAAAAATCTGTTTCATAAAGTAATCTTTGAACAGACAACTAAAGGAAATGAATAATGAGACAAGGGGGCCTCACTCTGCTAGAAAGGATTTTTCTGGCAGAGGGAACTGCAAGTGCAAAGGTCCTGAGGCAGGAGGTGCCTAATGAGTTCAAGGGATAGCAAACATGCCAATGAGTCTAGAATGAAGAGTTTGAGGGAGACAGTGCTAGGAGCTGAAGTCAAAGAGTTATCAGGCGATTAGATCATGTAGGGCCTTTTAGACTGTAGGAGAAACTTTAGATTTTACTTGTAGTGAGATGAGAAACCACTGGAAGGTTTTGAACAGAAGAATGACATTATCAGATCATCTGACATCTGTACAGAGAATAAACTGTAGGAAGGTGAGGAGCAAGAGTGGAACCAGGAGACCAGTTAGGAGCTTCAAGTAAGAGATGATAGTGGTTTGGACTGGGTAGAAGTGATGAAGGAGCTGAGAAATTGCCAAATTATAGCTTGAATATTAAGATAAACAAGTTTTTAAAACTAAAATTTAAAAGACCCATCACGTTGTGCCTGTGCTATATTCACCTAATTCCCCACAAATGTTCTCAAATTTGTCTGGAATATAAGAAGAAGAGACTACTTCTTCCTAGTGTATTATGCACATTTATATGCACTGAGCTGACCGAGAAGCTACCACTGGGATGCCTTTCAAGGGAACCAAAGGAATTGGTCTCTTGGATTTAAGAAAAGCACCAATTTATAACATGATGTTGGAAAATGTAAGTCCAAAAATTATCACCAGTCAGTAATGATGAGGAATCAATTCCTGGCTTCATGTGGAAACTAATTTTGGGGGCAGTTGTAGAAAGGAAAAGGGGAGAGAAAAAAGACCATCACCCAGCCCTATAAAAGGGTCTTGACTTTTTGCATTTTTTTTCACTTCCGTATATTTTTAAATAGAGTAATAAACACTTTTCTACATTTCTTACCAGATTAGGATACTGTATTAGTTTACTAGGGCTGCTGTAACAAATTACCACAAAGAGGGTGGCTTAAAACAACAGACATATAGTTTCACAGTTCTGGAGGCCAGATGTCTGAGATCAAGGTGTCAGCAGGGCCATGCTCTCTCTGAAGGCTCTAGAGAAGAATCTTCCTTGACTCTTCCATCTTCTGGTGACCCCAGGCATTCCTTGGCTTGTGGCAGCGTAACTCCAATCTCTGCCTCTATCCTCACATGGCCATCTTCCCTCTGTGTGTCTGTCTGTGTCTCTTCTCTTTTTGTAATGACACCAGTCATATTGGATTAGGACCCACCTTATTCCTGTATGACCTCATCTTAACTTGATTACATCTGCAAAGACCTTGTCTCAAAATAAGGTCACATTCACAGGTACCAGGGTTTAAGACTTCAACATATCTTTTGGGGGGGACACAATTGAACTCATAACAGACACTAACCTTAATTGGGACCAAGCAACCAGATTCAGCAAGCATTTACTGTGTGCTCACTGGAAGTAAGGCACTGATCAAAAGAATGAAAGAAGCATGGATAAATATGGAGACAGAGTAGAAGTGCTGAGTGTTACTTAATGAAAGAAAGTAAAGTATTAACAGAATTGAAAGCCGGGAGTCATTGGATTGATGTGGAGGAGCCAGGGATCACTTCTTAAAGAAGTCAGCATTTTAGATAGGCTTGAAGAATGGAGAAGAGTTGGACATGTAAAGATGGAGGTAAAGGGGTATGATGGGAGAGAATTGCTTGAGAGAAAACATAAAACTGGAAAGGCAGAGTACATGTCTTTCAATTCCAGAAAGATCTTGAATGCCAGGATAAGGGAGATTAAGTTTTATTCTCTAGACACTGGAGGGCCAATGAAGATTTTAAGCAAGAATATGAATATAACTTTTAGAAATATTAAGCTCAAGATGCTGGTCAAGGTGACGTTTACCTTGTCTGCCTCAAACACATATCAACAATAGATGAAATATAAAAAAAGGAAACCAAAAAAATACACAACTGGGCTTGAAAACAAGATGAGCATCTCCTTGGACCAGAAGTGGAACAAAAATGCAAAACAGTGACAGGATTAAAGCCAGGGACACCTGGACTCTGAATCTGGGGAAGCAGGCAGTAGGGCCTGGGGTTCAGGTCCTGTGGATAAAGGGTGCTAAATGTTCAAAGAAGATGGGTGATCAGAGCCTGATTTAATGCCTGAAAGCAAGGGCAAGATGGCAGGAGTTCTTTGAAGGAAACTGGTGGAAAAACCAAGATTGATGAGGGCCTGAAGCTATGGTGGTGAGAAGATACAAACAGACGGGTTGGGAGAGACAGAGATGCCCCTTTAGCCCCAAGTTGCCACTTGACTTGCTAGCTATATATAAAACATCTCCAATATCACCTGGGTCAGGAGTCCCAAAAGGCCATTAAAAGACCTGGTTCTGGACTGAGTGTCAGCAGGGTTCATTGGAAATACCCACAAAGGAACAAAAGCACAGAGGGACTCAGCAGGAAGAAAAAGCAAACAAACTAAAAGCCAATTAGGAGGCATTAGATATGAGTCTACAAAATAGCATTCCCCAACCCATAGAGAAATATAATACCAAGAAAGACCATCAATAAAATCAGCCATTGGCTCAGGAATTCACAAGAGATGAATAGATGAAATTTCTTCTTCAGAATATGATAAAAACAACAAAATAAGGTTTTGGATACTCAAAGAACCAAAAATATGGATAAATCCCATTATTAAGCAAACAGTAATAAAGTCATAAAGCAAATTAACAGAAATGAAGCAATAGAAAGATATAAAAAGAAACCATTATGTTAAAAATTTAATCATAGAAATAAAAAATCTCCATAGAGTAAATTCTACACTGAAAATGTTCAAAAACAGAATAATTGAATTGGAAAACAGTATGGAGGAATTCACTAAAAACCAGAAGAGAGAAACAAAGACATTGTCTAAGATGAAAATGTGGAGTATGAAGAAAAGATTAAAAGACTCCAACATAAGACTAACATGTGTTACAAAGAATAGAATGAATAGAATTACACAAGAAGCAATATTTAAGCATCTAAGAGTTAAGAATTTTCCAGAATTGAAAAAAGGCAGGAGTTGTCAGTTGGAAGTATCCCCCAGGGTAGATAGTTACAAGTTTAAACCAAGATAAAGAATAGCAAAACAAGAAACCATCAGGTGTGAAGAGTCTATCTTAAAAGCTATCAGAGAAAAAAAAGGCCTATTACCTACAAAGAAGATAAAAGCAGTACTATCTTCAAAGGGCTGAGTTAAAGTAACTATCCACCTTGATTTGAAATCCAGCCCAATCATTCCTCAAAAAATGAAAGGAAAATAAAAGCTTTTTCAGACATATAAATACTATGAAACTTCTCCACACACAATCCATCACTAAAAGAATGAATGAAGGATATACTTCAAATAGGATAAAAGTGAACCCAAAGGGGACACATAGAATGAAAGAAATGAGTGGTACTAAAATTGATAGAATATGTTGGTTACTGTAAAAATAACTTGTTTTTTCTTAAATAAAGGAAAACAAATTCTAGACAACAGTAACAATAGGGAGGAGAGGATAATCAGTAATCACAGTATCTGCTAGTATTTATTGAGGGCATACTTACTATATGAGCCATTGCTCAATGTTTTGCATGTGTTAATTCATTTACAATCTCACAAAAAGCCATCAAATTAAGTATTTTCATTATAGTCATCCTTTTCAAATAGGAGGATTCAGGCAAATTAGTTGCAGTTGCACAGCAGATAAATGACAGAGGCAAAATTTGAATACCACTCTGCTATCATATAATGAGTAGTTAGTGTGCTAAGTTTTGTGTCATGTTCAAGAGGAAAAGAGAACTGTTGAATAACTTTAGAGCCCTTTGGGACAAATTTTTATTTATGTATGTGTTTTGAAAAAGGGAGCTATCTATACAAGGGGTGACAGTGTGATTGTGAAGACCTTGTGGATTACACCCCCTTTATCTAGTGTATGGATGAGTAGAAAAATGGGGATAAAAACTAAAGGACAAATGGGGTGGGATGGGGGGATGATTTGGGTGTTCTTTTTTCACTTTTATTTTTTATTCTTGTTCTGGTTCTTTCTGATGTAAGGAAAATGTTCAGAGATAGATTGTGGTGATGAACGCATAACTATGTTATATTGTGGACAGTTGATTGTATACCATGGATGATTGTATGGTATGTGAATGTATTTCAATAAAACTGAATTTAATAAAAAAAAAAGGTAGCTATCTAAAAGGACAAAATGCAATCTATAGCTTCAAAACAGCTGAAGAAAAATAGAAATACAGTAAATTAAATTAATCCAACAGAAGGCAGGAAAGGTGAATTAAGAAGCAGAAAAAAAAAAAAACCTTGGTAAAAAAACCAAACAAGTAGATGGCTGAAATAAGTGAAAATGAATTAACAATAACTATGTAAATGTATTGAACTCACTTATTGAAAGACAGATATTACATAGGACAAAAAAATCAAACTCCAAAAATATGTAGTTTACAGCACATCCATATAATGGAATACTACTCACTAATGAAAAAGAATTGTTAATAAACGCAACAACTTTTCATCATCTTGGACGATTTTCAAGGGCAGTATGCTGAATGAGAAAATCCCAATCTCTATAGATCATAAATAGCAGTTCTATAAGACATAAACTTTATAAAATATAAATCACATGTTCTATAAGGTCACTGCAAACACTGACTTACTCAATACTGAACAACTGCCCTGAGGGGAAAATACAGGGTTCGGTTCCTGTGAGCGTCTGGTCACAACATCTCATCAACCCATCAATACATAATCTTGTTTTGCATATGCTTTTCTTTAAAGACACCTTAAAACTTTTGCTTCCTCCTTAAATTTGCAT
The DNA here is from genome assembly GCF_015220235.1 of Choloepus didactylus. Classification (NCBI taxonomy): domain Eukaryota; kingdom Metazoa; phylum Chordata; class Mammalia; order Pilosa; family Megalonychidae; genus Choloepus; species Choloepus didactylus. The sequence goes on along the minus strand of NC_051334.1, from coordinate 46,807,300 downwards.
GCAATGTTTCCCTAAGAAGTTCTTTGTTTTGCCACCTTCTTAGAGACTGTCCCCAGTTAACCCCATCTAGAAACAAAATCTTCAGAACATTTTACAGCAACATTTACACAAAACCTCTGAACATAAATTTAAGCAAGTTTAATCACAAATAGCATTGAGGATCAGGTAACTGGAGCTCATTAAATTAGGTGTCAATCCATTAACATTGTACTGACAGCCAACTGCACTATAAGTCATGTGTGAATGAAGCTTATCTAACACGTATTTTCTACATAAGGCACATCATAGACTTTTTGCACTTCAGCACTAACCTTGGGGACCATTTTAAACAAAAATCACCCAAAAATCCATAAAAATGCAAAAAACAAGTGACACTAAATATACTGGGAAAAGGCCACTTATTTACAGTATTAGAGCTGAAACAAGAAAGCAGAACCTCACCTTGCTCAATCACAGCTGGGAAAGTGTGCATTGGACAACTCAAAAGTTTCATTGCTCTGTGCATGCACACAAGTGACCATAAAAGTGTAAGAATATTGATTTGGGAGTTACAAATAAATTTTAGGAAGTAGGTGAATTTGCTAATATGAAATCCATGGATAATGAGAACTGAATCTAGATGTATTTCTGGAAATGACAGAGATGGAAAAGAAATTAGTGGTTAGTGATTACTGGAAGTTAGGGTTGGGGGAAGGGTGTGACTATAAAATGTTAGCATGAAAGAATTTCTTCACCGTGATAGAATATTTCTGCAGTTCTGTATCCTGATTGTGGTGGTAGTTACATGAAACTAAACAATTGATAAATTTTCACAGTACTCCATATCAAAAAAAAAGAGAGTTCATTAAAAGCTGGTGAAATTTGAATAAGGTCTGTGGTTTAGTTAATAGTATTGTATCAATGTCAGTTTCCTGGTTTTGATAATGCACTATAGTTATATGAGGTCTTATCATTAGGGAAAACTGGGTGAAGTGTAAATGAAAACTATATCCTATTTCGCAATCTCTCATGACTAAGTTATTTCAAAATAAAATGTTTTAGAAATCAGCTTACAAAATACACATTGAAAATAAAAATTAAACAGAAAATTTTAAGATAAAGAGATGGAAAAAGACTTACCATTCAACCACTGACAAAAAAAACCAGGCACATCCTGGTGATATAGGGGTAAATGAAACAGACCAGATCCTTACCATTAAAAGAGCTTACAGTTTACTGGGTGTTGTAAGTGAGAATTGAGAAGATTTAATAATTGATTGGATGTAAGAAACAAGGGAAAAGGGAAAGTCAGAGATGTCTTTGTGGTTTCAAAACTGAAAAACAAAGAAGATGAGATGCCAGAAGTAGAGTAGAGAAGGGGAGGGAATCTACTGGTGAGGGAGGGACAGGATTAAGTGCTGAGCCCATAACTGCAACCAGAGGAGTGGTAGGAGAATCAAGAAGGCCACAGCCCTGAGACCCAGGGAAATGAAAAATGCCTAAGACTGAGCCTTAATCAGAACAATATAGCCCCACTGCCAAGCTAAGGAGCTTTTCATAACAAGCACCAGCATAATACTTCCAGGAGAGGAAAAGATTAGAAACAAGAGTGTGCAGAGACCCTCTTCAAGGAACAACATAAAGGGAAGACTTAAAACTCATAATCAATCATGCATTGTTCTGGTAAAACATCTCCCACCCTAGGCACAAAGTAGCTCCACAGAAATTTTTAACCTGTGGTACACTGAGGGTAACCATAGCAGAAACAAAGCACAAACCTAGCCCAACTCCTAAATAGATTGATGCAAAGCCCTGTACATGATACAAGGCTCACAAAAGGAACAGAAAAACTATTTACCTCAGTCTGTACTATCCTACTTAACATGGCCAGCTTTCAACAAAAATTACAGGACATTCAAAAAGGCAAGAAAAAGCAACAAACTCCTGTAAGACAGAGTGAGCATCAAAACCAGACTCAGATATGATGCAAATGTTGGGAATGTTTGATGAGGAATTTAAAATAACTATGGTTAATATAGTGAAGGTTCTAGCCAAAAAGGTGGATAACATGGAATTCAGATGGGTACTTTCAAAAGAGAGATTAAAAAAACATAAATAATAAAATGGAAATGCTAGAAATGAAAAATACAGTGACAGACATTAAGAATGACTTTGATGGGCTCATCAGGAGAGTTGACACATCCAAGAAAAGAATCAGTGAATTTGAAGACTGATCAATAGAAATTACTCACACTGAAACACAAAGAGGAAAAAAAAGTGAAAGAAAAAAACCCACAGAAACAAATACCCAAGAGTTATGGGACAATAGCATACATTGTTTTGTATGTGTAATTGGAATCCCAGTAGAGAAAGATAGAGAGAATAGGACAGAAGAAATAATGACCAAGATTTTTCCAAAATAAATACAGGTACCAAACAACCTAAGACCTGAGAAGTTCAGAGAACACCAAGAAGGATAAGAAAAGAAATCCCTAAGCATATCATAGCCAAACAGTTGAAGAAGAAAATAAACATCACATGCATAGGAACAAAGATAAGAATTACAGCAGACTTCTCATCAGAAAACAGGCAAGCCAAAACACACTGAAGTGACATCATAAAAATGCTGGGGAGAAAAAGTCAACCTAAGTAAAACGTCTTTCAAAAATAAGGAAAATACTATATAGATACTTCTTTTGAGTGTCTATTGTTTTAGGATAGTCAGAAGGAAATACCTGAAGTTGTTGAACTGTAATCCAGTGGCCCTGATCTTTGATAATGGTTGTATAACTATGTAGCAAAAAAAAAAAAAAAAAAAGTCAGTTGCCCATGTTTTATGACTCTACTTCTGGATGTTTTGTTCTGTTCCACTGACCTATATATCTATCTCTGACAATACTACACTGTCTTAGTTAACCTAAGTCTATTGCAAGTCTTAAAATAGGTTAGAGCACAATACTAGCGGTCAATAATTGTGGGGGTGGTGGTAAGTGGTATGGGATGTTCGGGGTTTTCTTTTTCCTTTTTATTTCTTTTCCTGGAGTAATGCAAATGTTCCAAAAATGATCATGGTGATGAATGCACAACTATGTGATGATACTGTGAACCAAGGATTGTATACCTTGGATGGATTGTATGGTGTGTGACTATATCTCAATAAAATTACATTTTAAAAATAAAAGAAAATAAAGACATTCTCGGACAAACAAAAATTAAAGGAATTCAGTGGAAGAAGACATACTCTACAAAAAAATGTTAAAGGAAGTTTTTCAGGAAGAAGGAATATATCAGACTGAATCTTGAATCTATACAAAGAGCACTGGAAAAAGCATAAATGAAGGGGAAATTAAGTTCATTTTTTATTTTTTTAATTGCTCTAAAAGATAACTGAATTAAAAATAGTAGTGATGCATTGTATGTTAGTACCAACTGTGAAAGTTGAGAGTATGAGTACAATAGCACAAATAATGGCAGGAAAAATTGGGAATATACTACTGTAAGGTATTTGTTAACTTTTTTCTATTAAAGAAGTTGTGGATTTATAGAAAAATCTTGCATAAAATACAGGATTCCCATACACCATCCTATTATTAACACCTTTCATTGGTGTGGTACATTTGTTACAATTGATAAAAGCACATTTTTATAATTTTACTATTAACCATAGTTCATGGTTTAACTTAAGGTTCACTATGTGTTGTGCAGTTCTTAACATTTCCCCTCTTAACCACATTCAGATATATATTTCAGTGATGTTAATTATATTCAGAATATTGTGCTACCATCACAACCATCCATAACAAAAACATTTCCATCATTCCAAATAGAATTTCTGTACATTTAAAGCCTTACCTCCTCATTCCCTACCCCCACCCCATCCCCTCATAACCTATATTCTAGATTCTGATTCTAGATGTGTGCTTATTCTAATTATTTCACATCAGTGAGATCATACAATATCTGTTGTTTTGTGTCTGGCTTATTTCACTCAACATGATGTCTTCAGGGTTCATCCACATTGTAGCATGTATCAGAAGTTCACTCCTTTTTATGGTTGAATAATATTCCATTGTGTGCATATACCAAATTTTTTTTAAACCATTCATCAGTTTATGGATACTTGGTTGATTCCATCTTTTGGCAGTTGTGAATATCACTATTAACATCAGTGTGCAAATATCTGTTTGAGTCCCTGCTATCAATTCTTTTGGGTATATACCTAGATGCAGGATTGCTAGATCATATGGTAATTCTATACATAACTTTCTGAGGAACAGGCACACTGTCTTTCACAGTGGCTGCACCATTTTACATTTCCACCAGCAATGAATAAGTGTTTCTATTTTCCACATCCTCTTCAACACTTGTAATTTTCTTCCTTTTTTTAATAGTAACCATTCTAGGGGTGTGAAATGGTATGTCATTATGGTTTTGGTTTTCGTTTCGCTAATGGCCAATAATGTTGAGCATCTTTTCATGTGCTTTTTAGCCATTTGTATATTTTCTTTGGAGAAATGTCTATTCAAGTTTTTGGCCCACATTTAAATTGGGTTGTTTGACTTTGTTGCTGAGTTGTAGGATTTCTTTATATATTCCAGATATTAAACACTTATCAGATATGTGATTTCTACATATTTTCTCCCATTGTGTAGGTTGTTGTTTTACCTTCATGATGAAGTTCTTCAAGGCACAAAAGTTTTTCATTTTTATCAGGTCCCATTTATCTATTTTTTTATTTGTTGCTTGCGCTTTAGGTGCAAATTCTAGGAAGCCATTGCCTAACACAAAGTCCTGAAGATACTTCCCTATATTTTCTTCTAAGAGTTTGATAGTTTTGGCTCTCATATTTCAGTCTTTTATACACTTTGAGTTAATTTTTGTATATGGTGTGAAGCAAGTTCTTTGTAAGGTCTTATAACAAAACATAAAGTGGTATAATATATTGGAAGTTTGATCCAGATTATTAAAATTATTATGTGGCACTATAGGACAACTAAAATTTTTAAAGAGGTATAAGTAATAATTCAATAGAAGAGAAAAAATATAATCACAAAAAGGTCTCAATTAACACAAGAGAAATCAAAAAAGGAGAAAAAAGAAGCAACAACAGATTGAACAAATAGAAAAGAGCTAGATGGTAGGTTTAACAAAACCATATCATTCATCAAGTTTATTGTGAATGGTCTAAACAAACCAGTTAAAAGACAGAGGTGGCCAAATGATATAAAAAATGGGATTCAGCAATATACTGTCTAAAAGAAAACTTCTTTAAATGTAAAGATAATGATAGGTTAAAAGCAAAAGGATGGAGAAAGTTATAACTTGCATTCACTTACCAAAAGGAAGCTGAAGCAGCTATATTAATATTGGATAAAGCAAACTTCAAAAAAGGGATATTGTGAAAGCCAAAGGTAGACATTACATGATGATAAATGGCTCAGTTCTCTCAAGACACATAATCCTAAATTCATGTGATCCTGAAATTAGGGCTTCAAAATCCATGAGGCAAAATCTGATGGAACTTAAAGGAGAAATAAATATGTCCACAACTGTAGTTAGACATTTCAACACTCTTCTATCAATAAACAATAAATCAAGTAGGGAGAAAATCAATAAGGTTATAGAAGACATTAGCAACACCATCAAATAATTAGAACTAATTAGCATGACATGACAAACAACAATAGAAAATACACTTTCTTTTCAAATGCACATGGAATATTCACCAAGAAAGACCATATTCTTGGCTATAAAGCAAACCTCAACAAATTGAAAATAATATAAATTACATAGATAATATAAATCACATATATGGTCCATAGTTCTTAGATCATAATTGCATTAAACTAGAAATCAATAAAAAATGATAACTGGAAAATCCATGAACATTTGGAAATTAAACAACATACATCTATGGAACTCATAGGTAAAAGAGGATGTCTGAAGGGAGATTAAAAAATATTTCCAACAAATCTCATTCCAAGGAATTTACCCAAAAGAAATATAAACCTACACCCACACAAAGACCTATACAAGAGTGGTCATGAAGGCATCTAAATTGGAAAGGAAAAAGTAAAACTAGCTCTATTGACATGATTGTATCTATAGATAATCTCTAAGAATCCACAAGAAAGCTACCATAGTTGATAAACAAATTCATCAGAGTTATGGGGTAAAATATCAACACAGAAAAATCAGTTGTGTTCCTATACACCAGCAATGAACCATCTGAAAAGGAAATCAATGAAAGAATTCCATTTACAATAGCACTTAAAAGGATAAAATATCTAGAAATAAACTTAACAAAGGATGTAAAAAACTCAAACACTAAAAACTATAAAATGTTGCTTAAAGAAATGAAAGATGACCCAAATATATTAAAAGGCATTGCATGTTTATAGATTAAAAGACTTAATATTGTTAAGAGGTTAACACTACCCAAAGAGATCTACAGATTCAATGCAATCTCAATCAATATTCCAGCAGCCTTTTGTGGAAAACTGAAAAGCCAGTCATCAATTCATATGGAATTACAAGGGGCCCTGAATAATCAAAACAATCTTGAAAAAGAGAAGAAAGTTGGAGGACTCATACTTCCTTTTATAAAAACCTTACTATAAAGCTACAGTAATCAAAACAGTGTGGTGCTACAGTAATCAAAATAGTGTGGTGCTGGTATAAAGGTAGACATATAAAACAATGGAATAGACTTGAAAGTCCAAAAATAAGCCAATACATCTATGGCCAATTCATTTTCAACATGGGTGCCAGGTCCAATCAATGGGGAAAGTATAATCTCTTCAACAAATGGCACTGGGACAACTAGATATCCATATGAAAAAAATCAACATTGATACATACCTAATAACACACAAAAATTAAGTCAAAATGGATCATAAAGTTAAATGTAAATGTAAATCTATAAAATTTTTAGAAGAAAATATAGGAAAAAACCTGCACTTACTTGGATTTGGAGATGAGTTTTTCAATGCAACATCAAAAGCAGGATCCGTGGAAGAGAATGTTGATTAACCATGATTTATTAAGACTACCATCTCTTTCCACTGTGATTTCTCTTCTGTCACACTTCTCCTCTTTTCCTGTGTCACATTAGAGTGGCTGGGAATATTTTCTCTAAATAAATATACATTTCCATATCTATTTTTGTGTTAATAATTTCAAGTTCTTTTTCTTAAAGAAGGTCTTCCAAATTATATATGTTTCAGGACCCATAAAATCTGGATCTGCCTCTAAATGTATTTAAATATATAAAATTAAATAGTACATTGTTTAGTGATACATACATATATAATAAAATCAAAATGGGAAATGGAAAACATGGAAATGAAAAACACAAAAAGCGAAATAGACACTTCCCTGCTGGTAGAGAAGAGAGGGATAAGATTAAGGAGGGAAACATGGGAGGCTACAAAGGAATTGGCATGTGTATTAGGGAGTCAACAGAGATTTTGATGTCTTAGTTCATGGCAGCTCTGAAAGGCCATCTCCAGAGTGTCCCACAGGATTGCCCGAGACATGTGTTGCAACTGCATCACAGTTACACTCTTCCCTCTGACCTATCCTGCTTCCCTTGCTCCTTCACAATGTTCCTAGAGCATTCCCCAATAAATCTCCCACACATAGAGCTCATAGTCTCAGAATCTGTTTCCTGGGGAACCCAATCTGTGATGGGAGGAGACTGCACCTTCTCCGTGTTTTAGTTTAGCTAAAGTTGCAAGATAATGCATGAATGAAAAACTAGAGAGATTTAAATTCCAAAAAAGGCATATTATTTAGAAATACCTGTCCTAATGTAAATGAAGCTATTACAGATATTTTATAACGTGCAAGCTCTCATTCTTTTAATATTAATCTTTTATAAATATGTCCATTATGATGTTAAAGGAAAATGAATTTGAATTTGTCTTTGAAGAAAGTAATGGCTTCCTCTTCCTCCTCTTACACTAAACATTAAAATAGTTTTGTTTAGAGTGGGAATGAAGACTTCCAGTTTTCAGACCAGCACATAAGGAGCTTAGAAGTTGCCACTCCCATTTTAACAACAAGTAAAAATGCTGAACAAACTGAAAAACAACTCTTCTTAGATCTTTCAGAGAATCAAGGTCACAGGACAAATCACTCCTCAGAAAACAGGAGGGAGGTGGATAAAAAGAACATCAGATTACTTGGTGGAACCCAGGAACACAAGTTCTATGCTGGAGCCAGTACTGGGAGGAATGTTTGAATTGCAAGCAACAAATTGCTGAAGACTCTGTGGACTAGCTTGAGACCCAGTTTTGGGCAGTGGGGGAGAGTCAAGCTTTCCAGAGTTTTACTTCCAAGAGCCCTGCCAGTTTTTCAGTGTGAAGACTGGAGAAAAATTCCCTTCCTGCTTCCAGAAGGGAGGGAGAAAATAACTATTTTGAAATACTCCCAGAACATTGGACTGTTCTCCTTAACAAAGGAATGCCTTCAAAAGAAACTATTTTAACAGAGCACAATCAATTTGGATTTTACCAGAGTCTGACTCATGTGGGAGAAGGGAAATACTAGACTCCCACCTCCCCCTAGTTTTTGACATGGGGGAAGGGAAATATCCAATTTCAGCCCCTTCCCATGACTTACTACAACATCAATAGGGCTCCTGTGTTATAATAGGGGATTAATTTGGAATGAACTGCAAGAAACAGACTTTATTTATGTAGAAATCTCTGGGAGAACCCAAAGACAACAGGGGAGACAAAAACAAGGAAACCAGAGGAAATTTTAACCTCTGACACTTACAGCCACGGCAAAGAGTAAACACTGTCTAACTCCTAGGCAGATAAACAAAAAACATCACACTCAGTTCCTTTTACCCAAGTACATCATGTCTGGCTTTCAACAAAAAATTACAAGGCATACTAAAACACCAAAAACACAATCTGAAGAGATAGCACAAGCATCAGAACCAAACTCAGATTTGACACAGATTTTGGAATTATCAGATGGGGAATTTAAAATAACTATCATTAATATGCTAAAAATTCTAATGGAAAAAGTGGACAATGTGCAAGACAGTATTGGTAATGTAAGCAAAGAGATGTAAACCCTAAGAAAGAATCAAAAGGAAGTACTAGAAATTTAAAACACAGTAAGAGAAATGAAGAAAGCCTTTGATGGGCCCATAAGTAGCCTGGACATGGCTAAGGAAAGAATCAGTGAGCTTGAAGATGCATCAATAGAAACTTCCAAAACAGAAAAGCAAAGAGGAAAAAGCATGAAAATGATGGAGCAGAATATTCAAGAACTTTGGGACAATTATGAAAGGTGTAACATATGCATAATGGGAATACCAGAGGAGAAGAAAGAGAGAAAGGAACAGAAAAAATATTTCAAGTAATAATGTCTGAGAATTTTCCAAAATTAATGACAGACACTAAACCACAGATCCAGGAAGCCCAGAGACTACCAAGCAGGATAACTACCAAAAAATATACACCTAGACATATCATATTCAAACTGCAGAAAATCAGACAAAGAGAAAATTTTGAAAGAAGCCAGAGGAGAAAACACCTTACTTATAGAGAAATAAATATAAAAATTATACCAAACTTCTCTTCAAAAACCATGCAAGCAAGAAGAGGGTAGACTGAACTATTTAAAGGGTTGAAAGAAGAAAAAGAAAAACACTGGCCTAGAATTCTGTATTCAATGAAATTATCCTTCAAAAGTGAAGGAGAAATAAAGATTTTCTCAGACATACAAAATTTGAGGGAATTTGTCACCAGGAGACCTGCCTTGCAAAAAATGTTAAAAGGAAGTTCATCAGAAAGAAGAAGATATCAGAAATTTGGATCTACATCAAGAAAGGAAGAACATTCAAGAAGGAATACATTTAGGTAAAATGAAATTTTTCATTCTTAACTGATCTAACAGATAACCATTTGCTCAAAATAATAAAAGTAACAATATATCGATGATTATAGCTTATGGATAAGTGAAATGAAATGTTACAAGGGACAAGAGGGAGGAATTGTGAACACTCTGTTATAAGATGCTTGCACTAATTGTGAAGCAGTATGGGGTTATTTGAAAGTAGACTTAGATCAATTGTAAATGACATTGCAAACTCTAGAGCTACCACCAAAAGAATTTGAAAAAGAAGTATAACTGACATGTTAAGAGAGGAGAAAAAAATAGAATCATATTAAATGCTCATTTGAAATCAGAGAAGGCAGAGAAAGAGTGGAGGACGGAAGAAGGAAGAGGAGGAGGGGGGAGGAGGAGGAAGAAAAGAGGCAGGAGAGGAAGAAGAAAGTGAGGGAATGAGTTTGTCAGGAAAATAAGTAATGTATTTGCTGCTTTATTAAGATACATCATCAACTTTCATTCACTTGTGTTGAAAAGCCCTCCCCCAACCCCATTGTGTATGCTACCTGCACATCTCTTTGATGTGTTCATCTGAGTATTTAAGTTGCATGTCCACCCCAAATCAGATTCAGCATCGAATGGTAAAGTTAGACAAATAGACATGAGAGACACAAAGATTGTAAATGAACGTCACAGGAAGCCCAGACTATTGGGCTGGCCACACCCTCCTTGTGGCCTTTCTTACCATGTGTGAGATCTGCGCAGCAACAAGCAACTCTCATATTTATGATGTCTAAAACCAACAGTACAAACTCTCAAGTCACCATGGAAACTGCCTCCCACTAGCATTTGCTGTTCAGAGATTTTTAGAAGCATTTATCCACAACAAATTAGGAGAGAAAAAAATTTTGAAACAGATAACCCTGATTATGTGTGCCTATGCTTACTAAAGGGAGATTTAATGGGAAATTAAAAAGAAGAAGGGGTCTTCAATCCAAAATTCGTTACACATGTATTTTAAGAAGCCACTTACCTATTTCCCAGAAAAATTCTCCAAAAGGAGGATTTTAAATGCAGTTTTTATAAGGGCTTGTTTTTACTTATTTCACAAATATTTATATTATGAAATAACATGCATTTGCATTTTCTTTTTAAAATTTCTTTTGTTGATAAATTTGATGTTTTTCTGAGGGAGAATAGGTTGCTAGACACAGAGGGCCAATTCATTGTGTGCCACCCTCAGAAAATGCAAGCTCTCCATAAGAGAACTTGACTTACATCACAAATATTTGGTGTTATTTGGGAATACTTAGAATTGACTGACCAAAAAGTGCCAGGCTTGTGAAAAGCAGGTAAAAGGGAAACTTAAGAAAGAGTGTGGATATTTGTTGAGATTGTTATGTCAGATCTAGGGACTAGCCTTGTTTGCAAAGTTACAAAAGTTGGAACAATTCCATTGGAGTTGGAAGTAAAATTTAGGTAAGAATTACTACCTTTGTTAGCCAACAGAGCTTAAGATTTCAGGAATTGATGCTAGGCTGCATTTCCTCCTAGAGTCTTCGTAATTTCTCCAACAGAAATTAATCTCCTCAACTTTCATGTTCCCAAGCATGTTGTGTCTCTCTTAAGCTACCTAATATTCTCCCTACGTTATAGTTCTTTTTGTACCTTTCTCTGGTACAAAACACTTTGAAGGCAGAGAAACACCTTTTGTATATTTTTTTACCAGTGGCCCCTAGCACAATGCCTTGCACATAATGGGAGCTTACACATGGTTGTAAAATGAATTAAGAAAGCCCTAACTCTAATTATTGCAAAGTTAAGCCTCCGATACTCGATACTCGTTAGTTCACAAGGAGGCTCATTTTGATTAATCAAATGTTCCCCTGACAAAGTAATCAGAAAGTGATCTGCTTAATGGGAAATCTCACTGATTAACTTTGTAATTTGCTGTTTTTCTCAGGAACATCTAATATGGAAAGCAATACATTTGCCTGTGTGGAGTAGTTGGCATAAAATAACACACATGCAGCACAATAAAGATCAAAGAGAAAATTTATACCATTTCCTGCTAGAATTGACTGTTAGAATATTCATCAGTGAGATAGTGAAGACAATGACCTTTCAGTTAATTTGAATTCATGAATCTTTTCCAGATCGTAGATGGTTTCTGAAATAATGACAGCCCACAAATTGCCCACCAATTTACTTCACCTGGATGATCACCATGAGGCTACATAAAAAACACTGAATAAAACAGCCCAAAGAAGAAAATATAGAACAAATGCTAATTATTCAGCTCAGTAAACATTCGCTGATTATATCTTTCTATACAGACCACTGAGTTAGGTGATTCACTATGGAGGAAACAAAGATAAATCAAATGACAATAGTTGCTACCTATTAAGTAATAGTTAGAGGCCATGAACTTCACCTCCCATAGCAACCCTGTAGCATAAATATTGTTACCTGCATGTTACAAAAAAAGAAATGGAGGCTCAGAGAAGTTAGATAGCTTTTTCAGGTCACATAACTAGTAAGTGGCAGAACCAGGATTTGAACCCTGATCTAACTCTGGAATCCATATTAAACCTATTAACCAAAGTCTCTTTCTTCAAGGAGCACTGAGTCACTTTTAGCCTCCTGTGCTGGTTTGTATATATTATGCCCCCCAGAAAAAGCCATATTCTTTAATGCAATCTTGTGGGGGCAGACATATTAGTATTGATTAGGTTGGAACCTTCTGATTGAGTGTTTCCATGGAGATGTGACCCACCCAACTGTGAGTGACACCTTTGATTAGGGTGTGACCTGTTGATTGAATGTTTCCATGGAAATGTGGCCGCGCCCATTCAGGTTGAGTTTTGATTAGTTCACTGGAGTCCTATAAAAAGAGCTCACAAACAGAGGGACCTTAGAGCAACTAAGAGTGACATTTTGGAAAAGCTGCAGCTAAGACAGACATTTTGGAAGACAGCCGTTGGAAGCTGACATTTTGGAGAATGCCATTTTGAAACACAACCTGGGAGCAAACAGATGCCAGCCACATGCCTTCTAAGCTAACAGAGGTTTTTTGGACACCATTGGCCATCCTTCAGCGAATGTGCCCTATTGTTGATGCCTTAGCTTGGACATTATTATGGCCTTAAGACTGTAACTTCGTAACCAAGTAAAGCCCCTTTATTAAAGCCAATCCATTCCTCAGTGTTTTGCATAATGGCAGCATTAGCAAACTAGAACACCCCCTTATATAATTAGATAGTAACACAGTCTCTGATCATTGATATGAGTTTATCTTTTGTCCTTAACTGGGTTATAAGCTCCCAGAGGGCAGGGACCATATCATGATTCTGTACTTTCTTTCACAATGTCTAGTATGGTTCTGAGTACATAAAAGATCCTCAATGCATACTAGTGGTTTGATAACTTTTCCCACAGCCTAATTTCTAGGGTATACATCTAGATAAAATATAGTAGTACTTGTGTAATCTTTCAAGGCTAAAAGAGGAAGAGAAATGAGTATATAATTATAATAGCTCATATTAATCTAGTATTTACTTCTATTTTATGTATATTGTCCCATTTAATTTTCAAACTCCTATTAGGTGTGTATTATTATTATCCCCATTTTGCAAATGAGAAAGCTGAGGCTTAGAAAAATTAAATATCTGGTCTGAGGTTACAGAACCAGCAGTTGATGAAGCAAGAATTCAAACATAGGTCTGCCTGACCTCTTCATCCTCTTAACTCATAACTCTTTCACTATTTCCTCTATTCTAAGGCACCTTAAATTATAAGATACACCCTTGATTTAATAAAAGTTCTTCAAAGAAAGAAGGAATACTGTCACATTAAATGAACAGGTTGATTGAAAAATGTATCACAATTTCAGAATGGGAAAATGAATGTCTTGAGAAAACAAGATAAAGTCCATTATATTTGTTATATATTTTAGATTTTCCTTGGAATTTGATGTAAAATCACAAAGAGTAGTGTAGTACTAATGGTATTTAGCAAAGTAGTAATGGTATTTAGCAAAGTGCTGAAAAGTTTAAAAGATCCTGGACATTCAGTGCAAACTCATTTGAATTACAGGCTTCCCGTGTGCCTGTGAATGAGTAGCACTGGACACGTGGCCTATTTCAAAAGGCTCAAACTTTTCTTTTTTTTAACCAATGTTCAAAGCAGCCTTATTCATAATAGTCAAAAGGTGGAAACAACCCCAGTGTCCATCAACAGATGAAAGAATAAACAAAATGTGGTATATGCACACAGTGAAGTATTATTTAACCATAAGAAGGAATGAAATCCCAAGACATGCTGAAACATGCGAAACTTTTTTTCATTTTTATAAATTCAGTTTTATTGAGATATATTCACATACCATACAATCATCCATGGTGTACAATCAGCTGTTCACAGTACCATCACATAGTTGTGCATCCATCACCCCAATCTATTTTTGAACATTTTCCTTATACCAGAAAGAATAAAAATAAGAATAAAAAATAAAAGTAAAAAAGAACATCCAAATCATCCCCCCCAACACTCCCTATTTTTTATTTAGCTTTTGTCCCCATTTTTCTACTCATCTATCTATACACTGGATAAAGGGAGTGTGTCACGGTAGTTTTTAATGAGGTTTTAGTGTTCCATCATAGATGGGTTTTTGAAGAAACAATAGAAGACAGAAGGCAGCAGAATGGCATATTTAAGTGCTGAAAGGAAAAAAAAAAATCCATAAACTATGATTTCTACATCCATCAAAACTATCCTTTAAAAAATGAAAGCAGGAGGCGGGGCAAGATGGCAGACTGGTGAGCTGTATGTTTTAGTTACTCCTCCAGGAAAGTAGGTAAAAAGCCAGGAACTGCGTGGACTGGACACCACAGAGCAATTTGTCTTTGGGCATACTTCATACAACACTCATGAAAACGTGGAACTGCTGAGATCAGCGAAATCTGTAAGTTTTTGCGGCCAGGGGACCCGCGCCCCTCCCTGCCAGGCTCAGTCCCGGGGGAGGAGGGGCTGTCAGCTCCAGGAAGGAGAAGAGAGAATTGCAGTGGCTGCTCTCATCGGAAACTCATTCTACTGATTCAAACTCCAACCATAGATAGACTGAGGCCAGACACCAGAGACTCTGAGAGCAGCCAGCCCAGCAGAGAGGAGACGGGCATAGAAGGAAAACAACACGAGAAGCTCCAAAGTAAAAGCAGAGGATTTTTGGAGTTCTGGTGAACACAGAAAGGGGAAGGGCGGAGATCAGGCCTTGAGGCGCATATGCAAATCCCGACGCAAGGCTGATCTCTCTGCCCAGGGCACCTTTCCTTAATGGCCCTGGTTGCTTTGTCTATTAGCATTTCAATAACCCATTAGATCTCTGAGGAGGGCCGTTTTTTTTTTTTTTTTTTTTAAATCCTTTTTGCTTTTTCTAAAACAATTACTCTAAGAAGCTCAATACAGAAAGCTTCAAAGAATTGAAATTTGGGCACGTCAAGTCAAGAGCAGAAATAAGAGAGCTCTGAGACAAAAGGCAATATCCAGTGGCTGAGAAAATTCACTAAACAACACAACTTCCCAAGAAAAGGGGGGTGTCCGCTCACAGCCACCATCCTGGTGGACAGGAAACACTCCTGCCCATCGCCAGCCCCATAGCCCAGAGCTGCCCCAGACAACCCAGTGTGACGGAAGTGCTTCAAATAACAGGCACACACCACAAAACTGGGCGTGGACATTAGCCTTCCCTGCAACCTCAGCTGAATGTCCCAGAGCTGGGAAGGGGGAGCAGTGTGAATTAACAGAGCCCCATTCAGCCATCATTTGAGCAGACTGGGAGCCTCCCAACACAGCCCAGCAGCTCAGAACTGCCCTGGGGGGACGGCACTCACCTGTGACATAGCACAGTCATCCCTCAACAGAGGACCCGGGGTGCACAGCCTGGAAGAGGGGCCCACTTGCAAGTCTCAGGAGCCATACGCCAATACCAAAGACTTGTGGGTCAGTGGCAGAGACAAACTGTGGCAGGACTGAACTGAAGGATTAGACTATTGCAGTAGCTTTAAAACTCTAGGATCATCAGGGAGATTTGATTGTTAGGGCCACCCCCCCTCCCCGACTGCCCAGAAACACGCCCCACATACAGGGCAGGCAACACCAACTACACACGCAAGCTTGGGACACCAATTGGGCCCCACAAGACTCACTCCCCCCACTCACCAAAAAGGCTAAGCAGGGGAGATCTGGCTTGTGGAGAACAGGTGGCTCGTGGACGCCACCTGCTGGTTAGTTAGAGAAAGTGTACTCCACGAAGCTGTAGATCTGATAAATTAGAGATAAGGACTTCAACTGGTCTACAAACCCTAAAAGAACCCTATCAAGGACAGCAAATGCCACGAGGCCAAAAACAACAGAAAATTATAAAGCATATGAAAAAACCAGACGATATGGATAACCCAAGCCCAAGCACCCAAATCAAAAGACCAGAAGAGACACACCTAGAGCAGCTACTCAAAGAACTAAAGATGAACAATGAGACCCTAGTACGGGATATGAAGGAAATCAAGAAGACCCTAGAAGAGCATAAAGAAGACATTGCAAGACTAAATAAAAAAATGGATGATCTTATGGAAATTAAAGAAACTGTTGACCAAATTAAAAAGATTCTGGACACTCATAGTACAAGACTAGAGGAAGTTGAACAACGAATCAGTGACCTGGAAGATGACAGAATGGAAAATGAAAGCATAAAAGAAAGAATGGGGAAAAAAATTGAAAAACTCGAAATGGACCTCAGGGATATGATAGATAATATGAAGCGTCCGAATATAAGACTCATTGGTGTCCCAGAAGGGGAAGAAAAGGGTAAAGGTCTAGGAAGAGTATTCAAAGAAATTGTTGGGGAAAACTTCCCAAATCTTCTAAACAACATAAATACACAAATCATAAATGCTCAACGAACTCCAAATAGAATAAATCCAAAAAAACCCACTCCGAGACATATACTGATCACACTGTCAAACATAGAAGAGAAGGAGCAAGTTCTGAAAGCAGCAAGAGAAAAGCAATTCACCACATACAAAGGAAACAGCATAAGACTAAGTAGTGACTACTCAGCAGCCACCATGGAGGCGAGAAGGCAATGGCACGATATATTTAAAATTCTGAGAGAGAGGAATTTCCAGCCAAGAATACTTTATCCAGCAAAGCTCTCCTTCAAATTTGAGGGAGAGCTTAAATTTTTCACAGACAAAGAAATGCTGAGAGAATTTGCTAACAAGAGACCTGCCCTACTGGAGATACTCAAGGGAGCCCTACAGACAGAGAAACAAAGACAGGACAGAGAGACTTGGAGAAAGGTTCAGTACTAAAGAGATTCGGTATGGGTACAATAAAGGATATTAATAGAGAGAGGGAAAAATATGGCAAACATAATCCAAAGGATAAGATGGCCGATTCAAGAAATGCCTTCACGGTTTTAACGTTGAATGTAAATGGATTAAACTCCCCAATTAAAAGATATAGATTCGCAGAATGGATCAAAAAAAATGAACCATCAATATGTTGCATACAAGAGACTCATCTTAGACACAGGGACACAAAGAAATTGAAAGTGAAAGGATGGAAAAAAATATTTCATGCAAGCTACAGCCAAAAGAAAGCAGGTGTAGCAATATTAATCTCAGATAAAATAGACTTCAAATGCAGGGATGTTTTGAGAGACAAAGAAGGCCACTACATACTAATAAAAGGGGCAATTCAGCAAGAAGAAATAACAATCGTAAATGTCTATGCACCCAATCAAGGTGCCACAAAATACATGAGAGAAACATTGGCAAAACTAAAGGAAGCAATTGATGTTTCCACAATAATTGTGGGAGACTTCAACACATCACTCTCTCCTATAGATAGATCAACCAGACAGAAGACCAATAAGGAAATTGAAAACCTAAACAATCTGATAAATGAATTAGATTTAACAGACATCTACAGGACATTACATCCCAAATCACCAGGATACACATACTTTTCTAGTGCTCACGGAACTTTCTCCAGAATAGATCATATGCTGGGACATAAAACAAGCCTCAATAAATTTAAAAAGATTGAAATTATTCAAAGCACATTCTCTGACCACAATGGAATACAATTAGAAGTCAATAACCATCAGAGACTTAGAAAATTCACAAATACCTGGAGGTTAAACAACACACTCCTAAACAATCAGTGGGTTAAAGAAGAAATAGCAAGAGAAATTGCTAAATATATAGAGACGAATGAAAATGAGAACACAACATACCAAAACCTATGGGATGCAGCAAAAGCAGTGCTAAGGGGGAAATTTATAGCACTAAACGCATATATTAAAAAGGAAGAAAGAGCCAAAATCAAAGAACTAATGGATCAACTGAAGAAGCTAGAAAATGAACAGCAAACCAATCCTAAACCAAGTAGAAGAAAAGAAATAACAAGGATTAAAGCAGAAATAAATGACATAGAGAACAAAAAAACAATAGAAAGGATAAATATCACCAAAAGTTGGTTCTTTGAGAAGATCAACAAGATTGACAAGCCCCTAGCTAGACTGACAAAATCAAAAAGAGAGAAGACCCATATAAACAAAATAATGAATGAAAAAGGTAACATAACTGCAGATCCTGAAGAAATTAAAAAAATTATAAGAGGATATTATGAACAACTGTATGGCAACAAACTGGATAATGTAGAAGAAATGGACAATTTCCTGGAAACATATGAACAACCTAGACTGACCAGAGAAGAAATAGAAGACCTCAACCAACCCATCACAAGCAAAGAGATCCAATCAGTCATCAAAAATCTTCCCACAAATAAATGCCCAGGGCCAGATGGCTTCACAGGGGAATTCTACCAAACTTTCCAGAAAGAACTGACACCAATCTTACTCAAACTCTTTCAAAACATTGAAAAAAATGGAACACTACCTAACTCATTTTATGAAGCTAACATCAATCTAATACCAAAACCAGGCAAAGATGCTACAAAAAAGGAAAACTACCGGCCAATCTCCCTAATGAATATAGATGCAAAAATCCTCAACAAAATACTTGCAAATCGAATCCAAAGACACATTAAAAAAATCATACACCATGACCAAGTGGGGTTCATTCCAGGCATGCAAGGATGGTTCAACATAAGAAAAACAATCAATGTATTACAACACATTAAAAACTCGAAAGGAAAAAATCAATTGATCATCTCAATAGATGCTGAAAAAGCATTTGACAAAATCCAACATCCCTTTTTGATAAAAACACTTCAAAAGGTAGGAATTGAAGGAAACTTCCTCAACATGATAAAGAGCATATATGAAAAACCCACAGCCAGCATAGTACTCAATGGTGAGAGACTGAAAGCCCTCCCTCTAAGATCAGGAACAAGACAAGGATGCCCGCTGTCACCACTGTTATTCAACATTGTGCTGGAAGTGCTAGCCAGGGCAATCCGGCAAGACAAAGAAATAAAAGGCATCCAAATTGGAAAAGAAGAAGTAAAACTGTCATTGTTTGCAGATGATATGATCTTATATCTAGAAAACCCTGAGAAATCAACGATACACCTACTAGAGCTAATAAACAAATTTAGCAAAGTAGCGGGATACAAGATTAATGCACATAAGTCAGTAATGTTTCTATATGCTAGAAATGAACAAACTGAAGAGACACTCAAGAAAAAGATACCATTTTCAATAGCAACTAAAAAAATCAAGTACCTAGGAATCAACTTAACCAAAGATGTAAAAGACCTATACAAAGAAAACTACATAACTCTACTAAAAGAAATAGAAGGGGACCTTAAAAGATGGAAAAATATTCCATGTTCATGGATAGGAAGGCTAAATGTCATTAAGATGTCAATTCTACCCAAACTCATCTACAGATTCAATGCAATCCCAATCAAAATTCCAACAACCTACTTTGCAGACTTGGAAAAGCTAGTTATCAAATTTATTTGGAAAGGGAAGATGCCTCGAATTGCTAAAGACACTCTAAAAAAGAAAAACGAAGTGGGAGGACTTACACTCCCTGACTTTGAAGCTTATTATAAAGCCACAGTTGCCAAGACAGCATGGTACTGGCACAAAGATAGACATATAGATCAATGGAATCGAATTGAGAATTCAGAGATAGACCCTCAGATCTATGGCCGACTGATCTTTGATAAGGCCCCCAAAGTCACCGAACTGAGCCATAATGGTCTTTTCAACAAATGGGGCTGGGAGAGTTGGTTATCCATATCCAAAAGAATGAAAGAGGACCCCTACCTCACCCCCTACACAAAAATTAACTCAAAATGGACCAAAGATCTCAATATAAAAGAAAGTACCATAAAACTCCTAGAAGATAATGTAGGAAAACATCTTCAAGACCTTGTATTAGGAGGCCACTTCCTAGACTTTACACCCAAAGCACAAGCAACAAAAGAGAAAATAGATAAATGGGAACTCCTCAAGCTTAGAAGTTTCTGCACCTCAAAGGAATTTCTCAAAAAGGTAAAGAGGCAGCCAACTCAATGGGAAAAAATTTTTGGAAACCATGTATCTGACAAAAGACTGATATCTTGCATATACAAAGAAATCCTACAACTCAATGACAATAGTACAGACAGCCCAATTATAAAATGGGCAAAAGATATGAAAAGACAGTTCTCTGAAGAGGAAATACAAATGACCAAGAAACACATGAAAAAATGTTCAGCTTCACTAGCTATTAGAGAGATGCAAATTAAGACCACAATGAGATACCATCTAACACCGGTTAGAATGGCTGCCATTAAACAAACAGGAAACTACAAATGCTGGAGGGGATGTGGAGAAATTGGAACTCTTATTCATTGTTGGTGGGACTGTATAATGGTTCAGCCACTCTGGAAGTCAGTCTGGCAGTTCCTTAGAAAACTAGATATAGAGCTACCATTCGATCCAGCGATTGCACTCCTCGGTATATACCCGGAAGATCGGAAAGCAGTGACACGAACAGATATCTGCACGCCAATGTTCATAGCAGCATTATTCACAATTGCCAAGAGATGGAAACAACCCAAATGTCCTTCAACAGATGAGTGGATAAATAAAATGTGGTATATACACACGATGGAATACTACGCGGCAGTAAGAAGGAACGATCTGGTGAAACATATGACAACATGGATGAACCTTGAAGACATAATGCTGAGCGAAATAAGCCAGGCACAAAAAGAGAAATATTATATGCTACCACTAATGTGAACTTTGAAAAATGTAAAACAAATGGTTTATAATGTAGAATGTAGGGGAACTAGCAGTAGAGAGCAATTAAGGAAGGGGGAACAATAATCCAGGAAGAACAGATAAGCTATTTAACGTTCTGGGGATGCCCAGAAATGACTATGGTCTGTTAATTTCTGATGGTTGTAGTAGGAACAAGTTCACTGAAATGTTGCTATATTATGTAACTTTCTTGGGGTAAAGTAGGAACATGTTGGAAGTTAAGCAGTTATCTTAGGTTAGTTGTCTTTTCCTTACTCCCTTGCTATGGTCTCTTTGAAATGCTCTTTTATTGTATGTTTGTTTTCTTTTTAACTTTTTTTTTCATACAGGTGATTTGAAAAAAGAAGGGAAAGTTAAAAAAAAAAAAAAAAAAAAAAAAAATAAAAAAGACAAACAACTAAAAAAAAAAAAAAAAAGATGTAGTGCCCCCTTGAGGAGCCTGTGGAGAATGCAGGGGTATTCGCCTACCCCACCTCCATGGTTGCTAACATGACCACAGACATAGGGGACTGGTGGTTTGATGGGTTGAGCCCTCTACCATAAGTTTTACCCTTGGGAAGACGGTTGCTGCAAAGGAGAGGCTAGGCCTCCCTGTATTTGTGCCTAAGAGTCTCCTCCTGAATGCCTCTTTGTTGCTCAGATGTGGCCCTCTCTCTCTGGCTAAGCCAACTTGAAAGGTGAAATCACTGCCCTCCCCCCTACGTGGGATCAGACACCCAGGGAAGTGAATCTCCCTGGCAACGTGGAATATGACTCCCAGGGAGGAATGTAGACCTGGCACCGTGGGACGGAGAACATCTTCTTGACCAAAAGGGGGATGTGAAAGGAAATGAAATAAGCTTCAGTGGCAGAGAGATTCCAAAAGGAGCCGAGAGGTCACTCTGGTGGGCACTCTTATGCACACTTTAGACAACCCTTTTTAGGTTCTAAAGAATTGGGGTAGCTGGTGGTGGATACCTGAAACTATCAAACTACAACCCAGAACCCATGAATCTCGAAGACAGTTGTATAAAAATGTAGCTTATGAGGGGTGACAATGGGATTGGGAAAGCCATAAGGACCAAACACCACTTTGTCTAGTTTATGGATGGATGTGTAGAAAAGTAGGGGAAGGAAACAAACAGACAAAGGTACCCAGTGTTCTTTTTTACTTCAATTGCTCTTTTTCACTCTAATTATTATTCTTGTTATTTTTATGTGTGTGCTAATGAAGGTGTCAGGGATTGATTTAGGTGATGAATGTACAACTATGTAATGGTACTGTAAACAATCGAAAGTACAATTTGTTTTGTATGACTGCGTGGTATGTGAATATATCTCAATAAAATGATGATTAAAAAAAAAAAAAAAAAAAAAAAAATGAAAGCAAAGTAAAGACATTCCCAGGTAAATAGACATGGAGAAAATTCATTGTTACTGTGTATGCCCTACAAGAACTACTAAATTAAGTCATTCAGAATAAAAGAAAATGACAAGAGACGGCAACTTAAATACACAGAAAGGAATGAAGAACACTGGAAATAATAAATATGAGGGTATATTTAAAAGACTCTGTATTGCACAACAATTAAATTATGAATGCAGCTAAAAAGGAGCTCTAAACTACAAAACAAGTACATACACAATTTCTCCTTTGTTTTCTTTTATTCTTTAAAAATTATGATTTTTAAAGCAATAATTATAACACTGTATTTTGGGGTATATACTATGTATAAATACAATATATGATAATTATAGCACAAAGGAAGGGGGAAGAAAGGGAGCTACATTGGAGCACATTTGTTGTATTTTGCTGGATTTAAGTCAGTATTAAGCTGAGGTAGATTTTTAAGTTAAAGATGCATATTTTAATCCCTAGAGCAACCACACTAAGAAAATAAATGAAAAAAAATCAGTTTAAAAATCAGGAGCAGAATTAACATAGCATACTAAATAATATTTGTTTCACACATGGAAAACATCAATGAAGGATGGACTGAGGAAAAAAGAAACATGAGCTACATAGAAAATAAATAGCAAAATGGAAGATATAAACACAATCGTATCAATAATTACATTATAAGTGAATGCACTAAACACTCCAATCAAAAAAAGAGATTGTCAGACTAGATAGAAAAGCAAGTTTCAACTATTTGCTATCTATAAAAGACACACTTGAGAGTCAAAGACACAAAAAGATCAAAAGCAAAAGGAGGAAAAAGATATACTATGCAAACAGTAACCAAAAGAGGGATGGAGTAGCTGTATTAATATCAGGGAAAACAAACTTTAAGAAAAAAATTATTACCTGAAAAAAAGACAAATATTTCATTATGATAAAAGTGTTAATACATCAGGAAGTTATAACAGTTAAAAATGTAAATACAGCTTAAAAAAGAGATCCAAAATACATGAAACAATATGGACAAAGTTTAAAGGAGAAATAGAAAATTCAACAATTATTGATATAAATTCCAATGCTCCTCTCTCAGTTATTACTTGAACAAGTTGACAGAAAATCAGTAAGCATATAGATTTCAACAGTATCAACCAAGTTAACCTAACCAATATACATAGAACACTTCACTTAAAAAGAATTCTTTTTAATCACACATGGAACATTCTCCAGGAGAGATCATACACTAGGCCATGAGAGAAATCTTATTAAATTTCAAACATACAAATTATGTTCTATGATCACAACAGAATTAAATTATAAATCAACCACAGAAAACTAACCTGGGGAATACCCAATACTTTGAATTAAATAATGCACTTCTGAATAACCCATGAATCAAATAATTGATAACAAGGGAAATTAGAAAATATGTTAAACAGAATAAAAATGAAAACACAGCATATTGAATTTATGGTCTCCAGTAAGGTACTTTTAACATTTAAAGTGGTAAATTTACAAATGTTAAACCTTACATCAAAAATAAAGAAAATTTTAAAAAATCTAAGATTCAACCTCAAGAATCTAGATAAAGAAGTGAAAATAAACTTCAGGTGAGTAGAAGGAAATCAATAATAAAATTAGGAGCAGAAATCAATGAAATAGAAAACAGAAAAACAATACAGAAACCAATGAAACCAAAAGTTGATTCTTTGAAAAGACAAAGAATGAGAAAGATTTAGCTAGACTAACCAGGAATAAAATAGAAAAGTCACAATTTATCAAAATCAGGAATGAAAGATAGGAATTCACTTCAGACATAAATCAAAAAGATTAAAAGGAATGCAATGAAAATTTATGCCAGCAAATTAGACAATGTTGTTGAAACGAAAAAATTTTTAGAAATACACAAATTACCAAAGCTGACTGAAGAAGAATCAGAAGATCTTAATAATTTAAAATTTTCTCACAAAGAAAATCTTAGTCACAGATAGCTTCACTGGTGAATTCTATCAAATATTTATGAAAAAATATATAAATATATAAAATATAAAATATAAAACTCATTTTATGAGTTAGTATTATACATCAAAAGAAAAGAAAACTGCAGACCAATATCTTTTAAAAATATAAATGCAAAAAATCCTCAACAAAATATTAGCAAAAAGAATTTAGCCACTGTTCTAGTTTGCTAATGCTGCTGGAATGCAAAACACCAGAGATGGATTGGCTTTTATAAAAGGGGGTTTATTTGGTTACACAGTTGCAGTCTTAAGGCCATAAAGTGTCCAAGGTAACACATCAGCAATTAGGTACCTTCACTGGAGGATGGCCAATGGTGTCCGGAAAACCTCTGTTAGCTGGGAAGGCATGTGGCTGGTGTCTGCTCCAAAGTTTTGGTTTCAAAATGGCTGTCTCCCAGGATGTTCCTCTCTAGGCTGCAGTTCCTCAGAAATGTTACTCTTAGTTGCTCTTGGGGTGTTTGTCCTCTCTTAGCTTCTCCGGAGCAAGTCTGCTTTCAATGGCCATCTTCAAACTGTCTCTCATCTGCAGCTCCTCTCTCAGCTCCTGGACATTCTTCAGAGTGTCCCTCTTGGCTGTAGCTCCTCTTCAAACATCACTCACAGCTGCACTGAGTTCCTTCTGCCTGTCAGCTCATTTATATGGCTCCACTGATCAAGGCCCACCCTGAATGGGTGGGGCCATGCCTCCATGGAAATATCTCATCAGTTATCACCTACAGTTGGGTGGTGCGCATTTCCATGCAAACACTCAAAGAATTACAATCTAATTAACACTGATAGGTCTTCCCACACAAGATTACATCAAAGATAATGGCATTTGGGGCAACATAATACATTCAAACTGGCACAGCCACTACGAAAAGGATTATAGACCATGACCAAGTGGAGTTTATAGAATGTAAGGTTAATACCACTTCTGAAAATCAATTAATGTAAAGCATGTTATTAATAGAATAAAGGGCAAAACTGCATAATTTTCTCAATAAATGCAGAAAACAACATTTGACAAAATCCAATATCCATTCATGGTAAAAGACTTCAACAAACTAAGAACAGAAGGGAACTTCCTCATCCCGATATAGGGCACCTCTGAAAAATCTTCCATGAACGTCACTCTAAATAGTGAAAGATTAAATGCTTTCTCCCTAAGATTAGGAACAAGGAAAATATGTTTGCCTTTATTCTATATTTTACTGGAGGTTCTAGCCAATGCAGTAAGGCAAGAAAAAGAAACTAAAACCATGCAGATCAAAAGAAGAATTAAAACTATCTTTTTTCACAGATGAAATGATCACGCATGTAGAAAATCCTAAGGAATCTACAAAAAAATATTAGAATGAAGAAGCAAGTTTAGCAAGGCCACAGGACAAAGGATTAGCATTAAAAATCACTTGTGTTTCTACATTCTAGCAAAGAAAAATCCAAAAATGAAATTCAAAAAACAGTTGCATTTGCAATAGCATCAACATAGCAAAATATTTCGGAATAATCTTAAATGGAGTACAAAACCTGTACACTGAAAACTGCAAAAGATTTCTGAGATTAATTAAAGAAGGCCTAAGTAAATGGAGAGATTTACCATGTTCATGGGTTGGAAGGCCTGATGCTTTTAAGATGGCAAGTCTTCCCAAATTGGTCTATAGGTTCAATATAGTCAATATTAAAATTCCAGTTGTATTTTTCTTTGGTAGAAATTAACAAGCTGATCATAAAATATACTAGGAAATGCAAAGGATTTACAGCAGCCAAAACAATTTTGAAATAAAAGAACAAAATAAAGGACTTAAACCACCTGCTTTCAAAACTTACTATAAAACCTTCAATAATCAAGATAGTATGGCACTGGCATGAGGATAACCATATAGATCAATGAAAAAGAGTAGAATCCAGAAAGAAACCCACACATTTGTGATCAACTGATTTTCAACTAGGGTACCAAATCAATCCAGTAGGGAAAGGATAGCTTTTCAACAAAGGTTGCTAGAGCAATTGGACATACATATGTCAATGAAAAATGAAGTTAGACACTTACCTCATACCATACACAAAAATTAGCACAAAATACATGCTAGCCTGTGGGAAACTGAGTCTTCCATGTTGCCTGAGGCATATCTAGGGTGGTGGCTTAGAACGCTGAGCCGCAGGCCTGCATAGAATGCCATGCAGGCCCGCCCTGTAAAGATGTGTGTCTTGTGACTACCATTGTCTTAAACCTAGATTGTATGCACCTGATGTAAATACACCTGATGTAAACATAAGTATCTGGTGGGCTCTCCCCCACCTGAGGACCTTTAGCATATACACCTGATCTTCTGAAATAACTAGCTGGAGCAAGGCTGCATTGTCGTCCACTTAGCACGAGATGCAGTGGGCCCCCTGCTCCCTTAACTCTTAGCTTTGTGTCCGTGTCTCATTCCTGCGCCGCCCTGTCAGCAATACTAGCCATAATTGTAGGAGCCAAAACTTTAAAGCTTGCAGGGGAAAAAAACAGGAGAAAATCTTTTTAACCTTGACTAAGGCAAAGATTACTTAGCTATGAAGCCAAAACCATGCTCCATGAAGTTAAAAAAAAAAGTTATATTGGATTTTGTCAAAATTAAAACCTTTTGCTCTTCAGATTAAAAAAAAATCCACAGACTGGGAGAAAATATTGTCAAATCACATAACCGATAACTAATTTGTATCCAGAATATATAAAGAACATTTACATTTCAGTAATAAAAAGACAAACAACCCAATACAAAATAGGAAAAAGATTTGAACAGACACTTCACCAAAGAGTATATAGAAATGTCTAATGAGAAAGTGAAAAGATGCTTAACATTAGTCATTATTGGGGCAATAAGAATTAAAATGCAAATTAAAACCACAATAAGGCATCACTTCACACCCACAAGAATGGCTATAATCAATAAGACTTACAACACAAAGCATTGATATGGATGTGAAGAAACTCATACTCTCATACATTGTTCATGAGAACATAAAATGATCCAACCACTTTGGAAAATATTCGACAGTTTCTTTGAAAGTTTTAACTACCATACAACCGAGCAAATCCATTCCTAGGTATCTACCCAATAGAAAGAAAATGTATGTCCACACGAAGACTTCTATGTAAATGTTCATAGCAGCATTATTCATAATAGCCAAAAATTGGAAACAACCTAAATGTTCATCAACTGATGAATAAACAAAATTTGGCATATCCATACAGTATGTATATCCATACAACTCAGCATTAAAAGGCAATAGGCTGTTAACATACTGAAAGAGAAAAACTGCCAACCAAGAATCCTATATCCAGCAAAACTGTCCTTCAAATATGAGGGAGAGCTCAAAATATTTTCTGACAAACAGACAATGAGAGACTTTGTGAACAAGACACCTGCCCTACAGGAAATACTAAAGGGAGCACTACAGGGTGATAGAAGACAGGAGTGTGTGGTTTGGAACACAATTTTGGGAGATGGTAGCACAACAATGTAAGTACACTGAACAAAGGTAACTATGAATATGGTTGAGAGAGGAAGGTGGGGAGCATGTGAGACACCACAAGAAAGGAGGAAAGATAACGACTGGGACTGTGTAACTTGGTGAAATCTAGAGTATTCAACAATTGTGATAAAATGTACAAATATGTTCTTTTACGAGGGAGAACAAGCAAATGTCAGCCTTGCAAGGTGTTA
Organism: Choloepus didactylus; assembly: GCF_015220235.1. Taxonomy (NCBI): domain Eukaryota; kingdom Metazoa; phylum Chordata; class Mammalia; order Pilosa; family Megalonychidae; genus Choloepus; species Choloepus didactylus. The sequence goes on along the minus strand of NC_051334.1, from coordinate 46,779,097 downwards.
AAAATGGGGAGGCATTGGGGGAGGGATGCAATCAGCATAAACTAGAGACTGTAACTAATAGAATCATTGTATTATGCTTCCTTTAATGTAACAAAGGTGATATACCAAGGTAGATGCAGATAAGAGGGGGGGATAGGGGAGGCAAGTTAGACACTTGACATTGGTGGTATTGTCTGATTCTTTATTCTACTTTGATTTAAGGTTATTTTTCCTTTTGCTGCTTCCTAGCTGTCATTTTTTTTTCCTCTTTCTTTTGCCTCTCTACCTTCTTTGACTCTCCCTCCTGCCTTGTGGAAGAAATGTAGCTGCCCTTATATAGATAGTGGTAAAGGTGGTGAACACATAAATGTATGACCATGCAGAGAACCATTGATTATTTACTTGGGATGGAATGTATGGTGAGTGAACAAAACCATATTAAAAAAAAAAAAATGGGCTGATGACAAAACCTCGAGGGCAATACACTGAGTGAAATAAGCCAGACACATAAGGACAATTATTGCAGGGTCTCACTGATAGGAACTAATTATAATATGTAAACTCATAGACATGAAATATAAGGTACCAAGATATAGGACAAGGCTTAAGAATGGGGAGTGGTTGCTTAGTATGAGCAGAATGTTCAATTAGGATGAACTTAAATGTTTGGAAATGAACAGGGGTGTTGGTAGCAAGATGTGAGAATAACTAACAGTGCCGAATGGTGTGTGAATGAGGTGGAAAGGGGAAGCTCAGAGCCATATACGTCACCAGAAGGAAAGTTGGAGGTCAAAAGTTGGGAATGTATAAAACTGAATCCTATGGTGGGCAATGTCCATGATCAACTGTACAAATACTAGAAATCGCTTCCATGAACCAGAACAAATGTATGACAATACAATTAGAAGTTAATAATAGAGGGGCATATAAGGAAGAACTATATACCTATTACAAACTATATACTACAGTTAGTAGTATTTCAACATTTTTTCATAAACAGTAACAAATGTACTATATCAATACTACGAGTCAACAATTGAAGGGGGTTGGTTAGGGATAGGGGAGGATTAGAGTTTCCTTTTCTTTTTTTCTTTTTTCATCTTTCACTTTATTTCTTGTCTGGAGTAATGAAAAGTTTCTAAAAATTGAACAAAAATTAAGTGTGATGGATGCTCAGCTGTATGAGGGTACCCAGGGGCAAGTGATTGTACACTTTGGATCTTTGGATAATTGTATGGTATCTGAACAATCTCAATAAAAATGAAGAAAAAAAAAGGCAATAGGCTGGTTTTTAGTTTATTGGAATAGCTAGAAGGAAATTTCTGAAGCTGTTGAACTGCAACCCAGTAGCCTTGCTTCTTGAGGACAATCGTATAACTACATAGCTTATATGGTGTGACCGTGTGATTGTGAAAACCTTATAGCTCACACTCCCTTTACCCAGTGTATGGACAGATGAGTAGAAAAATGGGGACAAAAAGTAAATTAATAATAGGGGGGAGAGGGGTATGGGATGTTTTGGGTGTTCTTTTTTACTTTTATTTTTATTCTTATTTTTGTTTTTATTTTTTGGAGTAATGAAAATGTTCAAAAATTGTGGTGATGAATGCACAACTATATGATGATACTGTGAACAACTGTTGTACACTTTGGATGATTGTATGTGAATATATTCAATAAAATTTCTTAAAAATTTAAAAAAAAAGGGGGGGAATAGACTGTTGATACCTGTAAAGAGTGGATGAGCTTCAAAAACATTATGCTAGGTAATAGAGGCCAAACAGAAAAGAATACATATTTTATGATTCTATTTATATTAAATTTCTAGAGAATGTGTAACTATAGAGACAGAAAGCAGATGTGTGATTGTTAGGGCTAGAGGTTTGTGTGGAAATGGACTGAAAATGGGCACTGAGAAAATTTTTGGGATAATGGAATTGTTCCAAAATTGGATTGAAGTGATGTTTGCATGACTGAATAAATTTACTATGAATCATCAAATTGTATACTTCCATGGTGGGTATTGTATGGTATGTAAATTATACCTCAATAAAGCTGTTAAAGAACTTTAAAAACTCCAGAACAATATGAGGTTAAAATGACAAACACCAGTGTCAAATCTGCAGAGCTAAGAGATTATGGAATAGAGGAAACCCATAATTTGGTGTGAGTACAGTGTGAGGTGGCCAAGAACTTAGTCTGCAATTGGGAAAAATGGATAAGGGCACCCTAGCACATGCAATCTAGTTTGTGCTCAGAATCAGAGGTGGTCACTGCTGTCTAAAGAACCTGAGCTAATGTAGACACAATGGACACTTCCAGCTATAGGGTTCCTGCAGAAGATAATTCCTACTAAAGGTGAGCTTATTTTTGAAAAATTACAAATGAGAGATAGTCAGTAGATACATGTAATGGAGAACTCACCCCCGAGGACCTAGATAAAATCAAGTAATCTGAAATAAAGTTTTAAAAATATATTTAAAACATTTTTAAGAATTGAAGTAAGAATAGAATTAAGAAAAGAAGACATAATAAATAAAAGAAACAAAGAGAAATGATGAAAAGTAGAAATCCCATAATTAAAATAAACATCTTGGTTATTGGGTTAACAGGAGACCCAATCCAGCTGAAGAAATAATAATGAATTGAAAGTACATCTGGGGAAATACCTCAGAATGCGACACAGAGAAATAAAATATATGATCATCTGAGTAGATGAGTAGAACTGAATTCAATTACATTCAAAATCTATGTCTGATTTTAAAAAGAAAAGCTCCAAGTCTAAAAAAAAAAAAGAAAACTCCCTTTATCAGACAAAATATACTGATAGCCACCATAAACCTATAGCAACCATCATACTTCATGTTTAAACTTTAAACTCTTTCTTATTAAAGTCAGGGACAAAAGAAGGATTTTACCCATCACTCCTAATACTCATATTGTATTGGTGTTTCTAAATAATGAAATAAAACAAGGAGGAGGATTGGAAAGGAAAAGGAAATGTTATTTTCAAACAACATGATCATCTATGCAAAGACAAAGATTGCTGGTGATAAGATCAATATAGAGATAGCAGTAAAATTCCTATATATTTGTAATAACAAATTAGATAATACAGTAGAAAACATCCCATTTACAATAACAACAAAAACTCTATGCTGACTAGGAATAAGCATAACAAATGATGAGCAAGACCTTCATGTGAAAACATATCAAATATTAGTGCAAGAAATTGAAAAATAAAGATGTAGATTAATAGAGAGGTTTACCTGTTTGTTCATGGATGGGAAGATTTAGTATTTTTGGGATATCAATCCTCAACAAGTTAGTCCTTAAAGTAATACAATTTCAATCAAATGCCAACGGAATATTTTACATAATTAAACAAACTGATGTTAAAATTCATGTTAAAGAATAGAAACCTAATGAAAATCCAAGACATTTCTAAAAAACTACAAGGGTAGGACATTTGCTCTACCAGATATAAAAATTATGTAAAGCTATAGTAATTAAAATGGAGTGGTATTAGTACAAGAATAGGCAAATGGATCGTGAAATAGAATAGAGAGCTCAGAAACAGGCCACATATATGAGAACTGATACAGAGATAGCTTTATAATCATTGGGGAAATGCTAAACTATTCAATAAGCAGTATTAGGACATTTGATTATCCCTATGTGGAAAAAATAGATCCTTACCTCATGCCATTCACAAAAAATTAATTTCAAATGAATATACCCAAATGTGGAAATCAAAATTTTAAAGCTATTAAAAAAAATTTAGAAAAATACCTTCATGTCCTCATCATAGGTCATAAAAAGCGCAAGTCACAAAGGGAGATGTTGATAAATTGGACCACAATAGAATATAAAACTTCTGTATAGAAATACATCATAAAGGACATTAAAAGCTGAACAAGCTCGTGGAAAACATACTTGCAATGCTTGTAACTAACAAATGATTGGTATCCAGAATACATAAAGTTCTTGTATATGTCAATTAGAAATAGACAAACAAATCAGAAAAAAATGGGCAAATAATATGAACAAGCAATTCACAGAACAGAGCACACAAGTAGCCAAAAAACATATAAGAAGAGGCTCTACAGACACAAAAGGACGTATATTATATGATCTCACTGATTTGAAACCATTAGACTAAGCAAACTCATAGAGTCAGAATCTAGAATACATGTGACCAGGTGACAAGGTGGAGATAGGGAATGGGAAGTTAAGGCTTAAAATGTACAGGGTTACTTTTTTTTTTTTTTTTTGCTGAGTTTGAAATACATTTTTTATTAGAGAAATTGTGAATTTACAAAACAAGCACGCATAAAATACAGGATTCCTGTACACCACCCCAAGCTAACACCTTGCATTGGTGTGGAATGTTTGTTACTATTGATGATAGCGCTTTTTAAAATAATTTTATTATTTTTTTAACATTAACTTTGTTAAAAATGGTGAAAGATTAAAATAGCTCTATTTACCATCCATTATTTACATTAGGTATATTTTTTTCCGTATACCACTCTATTATTACCACTTTGTCATATATTTGTAATAACCAATGAAAGAACATTCTTATACCTGTACTATTAACTAGAGTCCATCATCTACAATAGGGTTTACTATGCTGTACAGTCCTGTTTTATCTTTTAATTTTTATTCCAGTATTATATATATCCTAAAGTTTCCTCTTTTAAGCACATTCACCTCTGTAGTTCAGTGCCATTGATTAAACTCACAATAATGTGTTACGTCACCACTATCCATTTCCAAATCTTTACTATCAGCCTAAATAGAAATTCTGTACAAGTCAAGCATCAAGTCCCCACTCTCTGACCCCAATCTAGCACCTGGTAAACTATATTCTAGATTCTAACTCTATGAGCTAGCTTATTATAATTAGCTCACAACAGTGAGATTATACAATATTTATCCTTTTGTATCTGGTTTATTTCACTCAACTTAATGTCCTTAAGGTTTATCCATGTTGTCACATGCATTAGAACTTCACTCCTTTTTACAGTTGAATAGTGTTCCATTGTATGTATATACCACATTTTGTTTATCCATTATCAGTTGCTGGACACTTGGGTTGCCTCCCTCTTTTGGTAACCGTGAATAACGCCACTATGAACATCAGTGTGAAAATGTCTGCTTGAGTCACTGCTTTCAATTCTTCTGGATATGTACCTAGTAGCAAGATTGCCGAATCATATGGCAAATCTATACTTAATTTCCTGAGGAACTGCCACACTGTCTTCCACAGCGGCTGCACCATTTTACATCCCCACCAGCAATGAATGAGTGTCCCGATTTCTTCATATCCTCTCCAACACTGTAATGATGTGAAATATTTTGGTAATGAATGGTGGTGATGGCAACACAACATTGTGAACACAGTAGCACTGATATATATATGTACATATATATATGAATATATATATGAATATGATTAAAAGGGGAAGTGTTAGATTGTATTTATGGCAACAGAACAAAAACTGAAGAAAAACAAAATCCATGGAACTGCACTACAGAAACAGTGAACCCTGAGTTAAACCATGGACTTGAGTTAATAGTACCCTTATAAAAATATGCTATCATCAATTGTAGCAAATGTTCCACACCAATGCAAGTGGCGGCGGTGGTGGTGGGGTATATGGGAATCCTATATTTTATGCATGATTGTTCTATAAACCCATGACTTCTTTAATAAAGAAAAAAATTAAAAATTAAAAAAGAAGTGGCTTGACCTCACAACTAATCAACAAAATGTAAATAAAAACAAAAATTAAATTCCATTTCACACCCACAGATCAATAAAAATACAAAGTCAGGAAATAATCAAGTGTTGATGGATCTCTGGCAAAACAGGAACACTCAAATACTTATAGTGGGAGAAAAATTTGGAGTGCAATTTGTCACTATTAGTAAAGTTGATAATATATGCACCTAGCAATTGCACTGGAAGGTTTGTATCCCAGAGAAACTTTTGCTCATGTGATCAAGGAGACATTGCAGGATTATCGTAATAGCAAAAACTGGTAACAACCTAATGTTCTTCAATAAAGAAATGGATAAATACATTGTAATACTTCATATAATTGAGTACTATATAGCTGTTGTGAATGAACTGAATCTCATCCAAATGTATGCAGAAATGTGTTGAAATAAAGCAAATTGTACAATTATGTGTATGGTATGGTACCATCTATATAAATACACATATAAATATACATGAAACACAAGAAAGACATAGTGATGAAATTATAAGAACATAGACTGGAAAGATACCCCAAAATTCAGGATAGTGGTTTTCTCTAAGAAGAAAGGTATTTGGCACTGGAGAAGGAGTTCAAAGGAACCTTGAACTCTGCCTGTAATTTGTTTTCTTGTATTTAAAAAATCTGAAGCAAATGACAAAATTCAATTATCTGATTTTCATACTTGAGTGTTTGTTATATTATTCTCTGTATTTTGCCTGCATTAAGAATTTGTTCCAATAATGAAAGAAAAGCATGTTGCATAAGGTACACAAGGGTTTTGAAAATCACATTTATTCAGACCTGCTCATCGGAGGTCCTTCTTCCCTCTAACAGAACATGAAAGGACGTTACATCTGGGGTATAATTGTGATGGGAATGTTGTTTGAGTAAGGACTGCTGCGAAAAAAGATTACATAATAGGATGTTATTTGAACAAATAAATACACACATATATATGATGTAGATGGTGTAGATGTGATAAATATGATTATTTTCATTGCCTAATGTACTGGAAGAACAAACTTTTACCTAAAATTGCTAAGCACCAGCTAGGAACTGAGGGAATACCCAAAGGAAAAGTCTCTGTACTCTGTACTGTATAGGATCCATATGTCAGGTCAGAGAGCCAAGGGAGCAGAAGATGATTAGAAGGCCTTCCCATGGACAGATGAGGAGGATAGGACACCCCACCCTGGACAGAGGGTCCAACAGCGAGGGTTTCTAATCCAAGGCTTCTGACTGCATCTGGTAGAAGATAGCTTAGAAAGTTGCCCCATGAACCTCGCTGTTTTGGAGAAATTCTGTCATCTGGGGGTGACCTTCTTATTCTCCAACACACCTGTCTCCCTCCCTCTTTCTCTGGATGAGACTAGGGTTTGATTAGAAAGAGCATAGAATAAAACTGACCACACATTCTATAAGAATACTTCTTTCCTGAACAAAGCAATGCTGCTGACCCATGAGCAGTAATAGTGGAAGCTGAGTAGCTCTCCAGTTGTGGTGAAATGAATTGATGTGGGGTCTTCTGTGCCATCTTAGTGCCCTCATTATTCATATCTCAAAATGCTGACCATCAAACATCATCGTAATATCATCATACACACTTCTGAGCACCTCCCATGAGCAAAGCCTTACACTGCATATAATAGTAGTAATACTGAAAGAACAAACTTTTACCTAAAATTGCAAACTTTTACCTAAAACCCACTGGTGAGTGATTTACAATTCTAAATACCTAAGGAAATAAACACCACTGAATTTCATATTGGAAAGTGGTTAAAATGGGAAATTTCAGATTGAATATATGTTACCAGAATAAAAATTAAAAAAATAAAACCATAGAACTGTACAACACAAAGAATGGACCCTAATGTAAACTATGGGCTATAATTAATAGCATAATTATAATGATATTGTTTCATTGATTGTAGCAAAGTTGTCACATTAATGCAAAATGTTAATCGTAGGAAAAACTTTGGGGATTATGTAGGAATTCTGTACTTTCTGCATGATTTCTCTGTAAATCCACAACTGCCCTAATTTAAAAAAAAAAGTAAAAAATACAGAGCAGCCTATGGTAAATGCCAATTGAAGATTTGGACACTTTGCACTGCAGGAAGTCAAGAGTGGTTGAGGTGCTGAAGGAAGGTTTCATCTTTAGATGGGGCTTGGCATGGTTCTAAGAGGCAGCAATAGCATACATTTGAATAGTGTCTAGGTGTCTTTTTTTCCAGAAAGGATGTTTTTAGATCAGGGATGGCAAATGAGTTTCATCTTAAAGGACCACTCCAATCAATAGGTGCCTGAAAAAGGGTTAAGACTGCTTCTGGGTTGAGAGGAATGTGTTGGTATCCTTCCCAGGTATCTGCCATAGGTACAGCTTGAGTGGGTGGCAGCAGGTGTGTGCAATTTTTGTACTTCTGATTTCCAAAGATGGCTTTCCCCACTGAGTGTACCAATGTGTGGTCCTGTAACACTAAATCCAAGATTCTCTTCATGTATACCACGAGACTTTTACAGCTTTACTCCTAATTACAGAGCTGGTAAAGAAAGCTCTGCATCCCAAAAGTGGTTTCAACAGCCGCCTGGAATGTAATCAAGATAGATGTCTTTGTTAAAAGTATTGCGCTAGGATTTGTTATGTGGGTGGAATACTGTGGGATGCTGACAGTTTGTGGGAATTTTATGTGGAAGGAACTGGGTTAATAAGGTCACCGTTTTTCTTTTTTGGTCTTAAACATTATTCCACTCTGCATGCATAGAAAAATCTTTCTTATTTCCAGAGTCTGCCTTAAACATTTTCATAAAAGAAATCATCGTGACAGCACATGTCAAGAAATGTCATTCATGATTTGAAATTCTGCAGATATTTTCCTTCAAAATCACAACAACAACAATAATAGCAATAAAACATTCATGTACACACAAAACTTCTTTGAAAAATGATATGCAAGTTAATGTAAGTGCAGTCTCAGGCTTGACAGGCAGACATCAATACCTACAGCTTGTTCACATCAATCTCAAACTGAATCATCAGCAAGATATGATGGAAAGTGCCTGGGCGCTGCAGTTCCTTTCTTCCATTTTACCCTCTAAACCATAATAGCTGAATATCTGACTCTGTCTCTGCAAATTCCTTCTAGTTTTCTAGCCCATTTTCAGCTGGGAGCAAAGGAAAATGTTTCCTTCATTTCCGAATAACTCTGCTTTTGCTCCTGATCCCAGAAAATTCCTTCTGGAACATGACCCTATGGCCTCTATGACCTTCCACATCCTTCTTCATTTTCTGTCACCAGAGGCATCCCTTGCAGCTTTTCCATCTTGCAGAGATGCCCCTGGCAAGCTACTGGCTGAGGCTTTTGCTAATAAGTACAATTTTCAGAAAGGCATGTTTCATGGGTTCCGAAAAAGAAGAGTCAATACCTAGTAGTAGAAGATTCAAAATTATATATTTCTTTAGGTCAGGGGCTGTATATTATGCTTCTTTGTTTCCTAATCATGCAATCTAGTAAACATTTGCAAATAGTGAATATAATTAAATATTTATCTAATTATTTAATGATTGATAATATGAGAAGAAAGAAATGGCAGGAATGTGCTGAAAGGGACAGAGAAGTAAAGGGTTTGAGAAGGAAGAAATGTGAGAAAGCCTGGAAAAATAACAGAATATTAAAGTTGAGGTAGATGTGACCCAGCAGGCTGTTGAGTTTTAGCAAAATGAAAATAAATAAAATAAGGAAAAATTAAATTCTGTGCCCCAGTTGTCCAAATTAGACAGTTTGTGGGCCATGAGATGTTCCATTGTGTATCACTCTATTTTTCTGGGGTGTGCATGGCTCCCCTTATAGCCAGCTAAGCACACACTTAAGGCTTTTTAAGTCCCTCATGAAAACTCTACCCCAGCCAGAAGTAATTTCCAGCCTTTCTTGTGGTGCTATTGGGGAATTCTGTATACTTTTCACCCCAGAAAAGATTTCAAGTATCACTGAATCCTCAGTTTCAATGACCCAAAAAAAGTTTAGAAGAAACTGTGATTTTTCAAAGAACTCTTCAAATGCTGGGCAGCGAACTCAGAGTGCCACTTAACAAATAGTCGCCTGCCCATTAAGCAGTAACAACGTATATTGTACTAATAAAAATGATACTGTCTTTATCCTTATGTACACTGGATTCTCCTCAGAGAAAAGTGGACTATTTTTTTTCCTATTTTTCTTGTCACAGAGACTCCCTTCACCACACACACACACACACACACACACACAGTCATTTGATTCTTGAATCAGTTGAGTCACCTACATAACCATCTTTGAAAGCAGTATTTCAGAGTATCGCAGTAAAACCCTTTGTGTATGCATGCCCCCCCCCACACACACACACATAGAGTGTTGCAGGTTTATAAAAATTTTGTGGGCTTCCAAATTTTTGTGAGTAGATAAAAAGAGGAAGGAATAACTTGGTAAGAAGAATAAACTGATGACTCTTTTTTTAAAAAAATATCTTTTAAAGTATGATTTAACAAGTAGTTATATAGGAAATTTCCAAATTTGTTATGAGTTACAGTGCCATAGTTTCAGTTATTTCCTTATTGTGAAATATAACATATATACAAATAGGTGATAGATTTCAAATTACACCTTAACAAGTAGCTTTAGAACAAATTTCAAAGGTTTCCATCATTTCAATTCTTTCCTTCTAACTATTCTAATACCCTAGCAACTAAGGAAAAGAAAATCATATAGAGAGTCAGTATTCATAATCCTTTGTTAAATTCCATCTTATCTGTTGCTACCCCTTTCTCTAGTTTAATCACTTTCCCAGTCTTCAGGGATGTCTAGACAGTGACCAGCCTAACCTGTTCATGTTAAAAAGGGGTGTCAACTTTATGAGTAAAGGGGACATATCTAGTTGATGTTCTTGAAGAGGCTATTGCCTCTGGGTTTTGGAACTTAGTTGGCATAGGTGTTCTCTGAAGGATTTAAGTTTCTGAAGAATAAGCTTGGTGAGTGAAACCTTTATAGAGTCTCAGATGGGAATCCGGGTATTCTTTAAGGTTTTCAGGACTATTGTTGACTTAGGCTTATTATATTTCGGTCATCTGGCATATCTAGCTGAACCTTACATATGAGTAACCTCCAGGACAGCCTCTTGACTCTATTTGAATTCTCTTAGCCACTGAAACCATACTTTGTTGCCTTTCTTTCCCCCCTTTTGGTCAAAAAGGCATTCTCAATCCCTCAGTGCCAGGGTCAGGCTCATTCCTGGGATCCATGTGCCACATTGCCAGGGAGACTCACTCATCTGGGAATCCTGTCTCACATCAGGGGGAGAGTGATGAATTTGTTTGCAGAGTTGAGCTTAGAGACAGAAAGTCCATATTTGAGCAACAAAAGAAGTTCTCTGGAGATGACTCCTAGGCATAATTATAGTAGGCTTAACCTCCCCTTTTTTATATTAGTTAATCCCTATATATTGTTTTTGGGAGGTTAGCTTTTATAAAACAATAAACTCAAGAGGAGTGTTGGTGCAGACTAATGTGAATGCCAATATAATATATCTCTCAAAGTTAAGTATCCAGAGCCCTTTTAAAGGTTAAAAAAAAATTCTCTTTGACCCAGAGCGATATATCTGTGGACTTCCAAGGGTCCATGGTCCCCAGTTTTAAGGACAATGACTTCATAAACTAAAGTCTCATTTTATGAAAATATCTTTAAATTAGGAATTATCATCAGAAAAAGGAGTTGGTCTTTATAACCAGTAGAATAAAAAATGAAAATTATTACAATAAAGAAAAAATAGAAAATTCTCTTGGATTCTCAGACACGCAGGTACCCCAGTTTGAGAGACAATGCTGTCCACCAGCCGTTCTTAGAGTGTGGTTCTTGGACTGGCAGTATCACCTGGAGGCTTGGTAGCAATGCAAATTCTCCGACCCCATCCAGACTTCCTGAATCAGAAATTCTGGGGATGGGGCCCAGCAACAAGCCCTCCAGGTGATTCTGAAATGTACTCAAGTTAGAGAAACACTGCTCTCTACACAATCATGGCACTCCTTTACGAAAGATTAGTTCCTAACAGATAATACCCTTTTTCTAACTTGAGTTCCTAAACTTTCTTTTTTCACTCTCCTGCACGTTTTTTTCCCCCTGTGCCTTTTTGGGGGCACCAAAAACTTCCTTTAGGAAGCTTTCTATGTATTACTGGCATCATTTCCTGGCCTTTAAAGCAACCCTCCTAAACTATCAGTTTCATTCTTTGAAAGCAGAAATACTCATCACAGCCTCAAGGTCTTGCAAATGCATGGCTAGCACCTGAGAGGGGGTGCCTCCTTAAATTTTGTGCCCTAATCCCCTCCCTTGCCTCACCCTCGTCCTGGCCCTTGGGACCCACAGTAGCCACGGGTCTTCCTGGAGCCAAATGGCACAGTGCTGAGGAGAAATCAAGTCTCAAAATTCTAGGTCAGTGCCTAAATTTTTAGTATCTTTTATGCCTTTACCCAGTCATTTCTGTTTCACAAAGTATTTGGCCCATTCCTCAAACCGAACTTTCAAATCTTGGGAGTGATAAGAAATCTTCATGATATCACTCCATATTACTTGTCAAAAGCACCAAAGCCTTATATACCTTTAAAAAATATAATCTTGATGAGAATATTTCCCTAAACATTTTCAACCAAGTGAGTGAAAGTTCTTTTCTTCCTCAAGTGCTGAAAACATATCTCAGGTGACATGCCACAGTTTAACCACAAACCTTATTCAAATTAATGTAATGCTACCTGTTTCTCTCAAGCAGAATGAGGTTTTCTGTCCCTTCCTTTGGATAGATGAGTGTTTAAACTTTCATCCACCTGCAGTGACATCACAAGCTTTGGTTTATTTGCCATGTAAACAAATCAGCATGTGAAGGCCTCTTGCACAAAAGACATAAATATTTCCTAATCACTCTCACTATCTGGCCTTATTCATTTGGCTCCTTGTACAAGAATCATCATTCAAAAACCTTTCAAAAATTTCCTAAAAGGGCTCAGATCCCAACAAGAGCATGAAGAAGCAGACTTGGGGTCAATCCTAGCTCTGCCAGAAGCCCACAGAAGACCATGGAGAAGTCACTTAACCTCTCAGGCCTACATATTCTCCTCTTCTTAAATTTGGATAACATCTAAAGTCCACAGAACCCTTGTGACTTAAAACTTCAAATATGAAGAGAAGTTGGATCCCTGCTCCTTGTCCCATTCTAAGACCTTGGCCAACTGTGGGAAGAATACAGTTTTGGCACCAGAGTGGGTGGTGATTGTGGGATTGTGCTGCCTACCAATTGTTCCAGAAGTGCTGTGGTCTGGGGTTGCCTACTACAAGTTCTCTCTCAGGCAGCCGAGTTGTGATTCAGAAAGATTCCTTGCCCTGCAACAGAACTTTCCCACCTGACATTCCTTCTGCAGGAGGAACCTAGCTTTAATTTCACAAGGTGATAAGGTTAAATGCAATTCTATTCCCAGGACGGTGGTTCTCAGCCTTGGCTGCACACTGGCCTCACCTGGGAAACTCAAAAATATATCAATGCCTAGGTCCCACACCCAGGGATTCTGATACTGATCATTGGTCTAGGCAAATTGACCATTGCCTAGGCAAAGGGGTTTTTCAAAGGTCTCTAGATGATTTCAAATGCAGCCAGGCTCCCAAACTACTGATGGGGTGATGTAGTACAGTGATTCAAAAGCCATCTCAGATCTAAATGACTGGCCTAAGACCCCTCTCAAAGAGGGATACTAAAACAAAAGGAGGAAGGGAGAAAGGAATTGCCTAGGAAAAGAACCAAAGGAGAAATGAATGGCTGAAGGAGGAATTGACTAGGCAGGTACTGACAACAATCTCCTCCGTCTTCATAAAGCAGGTGCTGAACAAATGCATCCCGCTGAAGGGGTGGCGATTCTGTGCGGGCGGCTGACTCCCCAGCTTGGCTTCTGGCTTCATTAGAGCCCAGGGGACATGAAAGCTAATCCCATGCAGAGATGTGCCTGTTTTCATCTGGCTCTCTGCTATCCTTCCCTAAACACTGCCTGGTGCAGGTACCACTGAGGAGGCACACTTTTCTCTGTGTGTCACACTAGGCTTGGCGCATGAGCTCAAGGACGCAGCTGGGCGCAGAAGACAGGAGCCAGATCCCCCTGCAGAACACCTGATTTGGTAGTCAATAGACCCCAGTCACAAACAAATGATTATATTTCCTGAGCCTGAGCTTTAATTGCCTTTCTTTGCAAAACAAGCTATCAGGCAGTTTAAAGAGACTCAATCCAGTGAAGGGTCTCTAGGTCCAGACACTACACTAAAAGCAGTTGCCCCAGGACAAAAGTGAAAGCACTAAAAACTGACAGGTCCAAAAACGCCAGGGCAATCAGACACCTTTTCTTATATAGCACCTTAGAGTTTAACAAATACTCCTACACACTCTTAACTCATTTAGGTTTGATTCAAAGCATCCCCACAAGGTAGGTAAGATATTAAGCATCTCCTTCGTACATAAAGACATGAAGACTCAGAGTGGTTTAGTAACTGGTCTGAGGTGTCACAGCCATTGTGCTGGTTTTGAACCTATTTGCTCTCAAGCCTACTCTCCTTGCCCTGCCCTTGCTCTGCTTTGTATGGTAAAGGGGTTTGACCCCTGCAGGCCAGTTTTCTCAGGAAGCTCCTAAGTGTGCTGGGGTCAGACAACAGAAGGAATGGATAAGAGATGGGGTGAGGGGAGGAAGTAGCTAGGCCACTCCTTTTTGCCTCAGGTGGCTTTTCCTGCAGATGACTGTCTTTTCCATTGCTGGACAGACCCATTCTAGTGCTGGCTTTCACTGGTTGACTCCACTCCCTCAGTACCAGTGCTCATCTCCTCCCTTTATCCTTCTTTTTTTTTTTTAATTTAAATACATATATATGCATATAAATATGTGCAGATAAGTACATATATATAAACACATACATATAAATACATGCAGATAAGTACATATATATGCATATAAGTACATGCAGATAAGTACACACAGACAAATACATGAGTATAAGTACATACGTATATTATCCCTCCGTTTTTTTGATTTCCTGCTGTTTCTAATCGCTGAGTTGCCAAGTTGCCTGTTTGGCTTCTCAGCAATTCCTTTACCTGAGCAACCAGTTCCCTGCCTTAAAGTCCTCTGTTTCAAACACTCAAGAGGTTTCTGTTTATTAGCTAGACTCTCTATCAGGCAGGGTCCTGGCAGGAAACAGATGGTGCACTCAACAGGGTGACTGAAGAGAGCGGAATGAAGAGACTGTTTACACTGATGTGGGCAGGCTGAAGGGAACTGACAGGAATGATGGTGAATTAACAAGGACTCGCCTTTCCTGGGTCTTTCCAAACCCAACTCACTTACCCAAACCCAACTAAAGCCAAAGGATAAGCGTGATGCAGTCCATAGAGGTTAGTGCCCAGGGGCAAAGTGCTAAGAGCAGAGGAGAGAGAAAATCTGGGGGTGGGGTGGTGGGTGGGGGTGAAGGGGTGGGGGCAAGTGGAGAGCAATGAGCAGGACTCTAACTAACATAGACAACAAAAGGCTGAGTCAGGACTAGCACCCTGATACTCTAATGTCAGATCCCCAGTTTGTTCCACTTCACAAGGTTGATTAGACACAAGATAAATTCAAAACTTAAATCCTTACCTTTGGTTTTGATTATTTTTATGGAACAAAAAAGGTTCGATATTAAAGCAATTCAAACTTTTACCTGTTTCTTTGGGATGCCAAAGCTCCCTCTGGGCACGGTGCCTTTAACAAGGAAGATTTATCAAGGTGTTAGTGATAGATCTAAGGATAATCTCATTTTGGTTGAAGAGAGTTTAGGTCTTTTTGACTGTTCTCATTTGTGTGTATGTGTGTGTTTGTGTGTGTATGTTGCTTTCACTGTTTTCAATGAGCAAATAGTTTCATAATCAGAAAAAAAACACACTCTTTTAATTTCAGGGTTTAAAAAAGGATTATTTTCAGGACAATTATGTTTCCGATGCTCCAAACTCATTTCTCAATTATAAATAATATCCCTGAGTTTCTACAAATAGGGAACTTCCGCATTTTACGGACCAGAAAATTTGTGCCCCAAAGGGAAATGACTAGTCCCAAGTCTCCCTGCCAGTTTGGGACAGAGCTCCCACCCACACCAGTGCTCTTTCTAATCCACTGTGCCTTGGCACCACTGTCCTGCTCACAGTGAAGAACTGGTTTTGCCTCTTTAAATAGCAATATTCACTGCTTTTCCCCCTGAAATCTCCCGGCTGGAGGGGGATGAGAGTTTCGTGACCAACCCACAGAAAATAAGCGCAGAAAACAGTGACCCTCTCTTGCTGTTCCCTTGGCAAATACAGCTGAATTTTTTTTTTTTTAACTAAAACTAACGTCTGTGGAACCATGATGGGCTGGGCTTTTGCCAGACTCAAAGAGCTTGATTGGTTTCTCCATGCTGTGAGGTTGCCCTCCCCCCACTCAGCAGCAGGGGCCTTTTATAGACACATGCTTTGTCTCAGGAGGAATGCATGGTTGAAATGGATTGCTTAATGTTCTAGACCAGAGTGAATCGGGTAATGTCTGACAGAATGCCAGAGAATCTTCCTTATAATTTCACTCAGGCTCATTTGGGTACTTAGCATTTGTGTGTGCCTGAGAATTCAGTCCATCATTAAGTGGCATACCCGTGTGTCTGGGACAAGTTGTCTTCTTAAGTGGCAGAAAGCTCAGGCACAGGGCCCAGAGTAACCTTGGCACAAATGGAGAAAATGAAATGTGGGAGAAATGTAGGACATCATGAGAAAAACAAACAAATAAAGCAAGCCCCAATGCCTGGAAAAGCTCTGCTCACAGCCCACAGTGCTGGTCACTCAATATTTAGAACTGCAACACACCATAGAATATTCTAGCAGCTATGTGCTGCAGCAGAGGAAAATTGCCAAGTGAGCAAACATGTCTTTGATACACTCTCCTTTCCCTTTCCACTTGTCATTCCTCTCCTATTCTGTGGATGTCCCCATCACCTCCTGCTGCCTTGACTGCCTGAGCCGACTGCTACAGGCAGCATTCTACTTTGACCCACCCCTCAAGCTTCAAATGACCCTCTCCTCAGCCCATCAACAAGCTCCGTTCCTTGAGGGTCCTGGCACTGGCATAAATGGTCTTTAAAATCCAACCCTGTTAGAGATTGGGCAATTGATGTTTAAGGAGTATAGAATGTTTAATAAGGTTGATTGTAAAGGTTCAGAAATGGATAGCACAATACTGTGTAATGGTAGCACAATATTGTAAGTGTAATTAACAAAGCTGAGTGTTAGTATGGCTGAAAGAGGAAGATTAGGGTTGTGTATGTCACCAGAAGGAAAGCAAGAGAATAAAAACTGGGACTGTATAACTTAGTGAAATCTAGAGTGGACGATTATGGTGGTTAATTGTACAAATATAAGAAAGTTCTTATGTGAGCTAGCACAAACATATGTCACTATTACAAGGAGTTAATAATATGATGGTATATGGGAAAAATACAATTAATGCAAACTAAGGTCCATAGTTAACAGTAACATTTTATATTCTTTCATTAATTGTAACTAAGGCACTATAGCAATGCTAAATGTCAATAATAGGGAGATATAAGGGCTATGGGATTTTTTTTTCAGAAGAAGAAATGAGAATATTCTCATATTGACTGTGGTAGTGAATGCATAACTATGTGATTATACCAAGAGCCATTGATTGTACACTTAGGATGGATTGTATGGTGTGTGAATAAAACTGTTTAAATTTAAAAATACACCAAAAAATTAAAAATTAAAAAATTAAAAAAATCCAACCCTGAGAGTTTTTGTTTCTAAGCTTCTCATCTCTGAGAAAATCAAGGTGATTCTCCAATTTATACTAACATATGAATGGCTTATGAAAGTGAGATGTGTTAGCTCTCCTATGGCTACTGACACTTCTAAAAGCAGACACCATGAATGAGACAGAGAGATGGTTCTGGGGTGATAGGAAATGAGCTGGCTTTGGAATTGTAAAGTCCAGGTTTGTGTCTCAGATCTGCTACCCTCAGTTCTGAATTTAAGCAAGTGACTTACACCTCTTCTCCCCTGCCAAACCTTGATTTCTTCATCTGTAAAAGTGGAGATAAGCGTCCCTATCATAAAATTGTTGTAATGATTAAGTGAAATGATGTGTGCAGAATTGCTTGGCAATGCATACACTCTATGCAAATGTGGGGGGTATTATGCAACTCAAAGAATTTAATCATTAATGGCACTATGATATACTGTGGTCTTCCTATTGCCACTCACTTTATACTGTAACATGTTCTGGATAGAAATCAATCTTACTAAGGTGCCATTCAGTGGGGGGAGGGGGGAAGGGCACTCCATCTGATTTTTCCAAATCTAAGCACCAAAATCATGACTACAGTAGCAGAGTGAGATCATCCCAGACCAGGTAAGAGTGCGTAACAATTCCTGGAGGGTTTCTTTAGCTCTGGACTTTATGAAATCAAGAAAAGTGTTAGTTTAGGAAGAAGAATTCCAATCTGTACAAAAATCCATTAAATAGGGTGATGAGGAAGTTCTGGTAATGGAGGATGGTGAAGGTAGCACAATGTTGTGAATGTGATTAATCCCCCTAAATGGTATGCTTGGGAGTGGTTGAGATGGGAAAGTTTAAGTTGTATATATGTTTCCACAAGTTAAAAAATGATCCTGGGTGGGATATAACAAGGGAGGAGAAGACTCAAAAGGACATTATTGAAGCATGTGAAATAGTTGGAATATAGACTGAAAGCTTTATATCAGTGTTAAAGTTCTAGAAGTTGATAACTGTACTTAAGGTGCATATGTAAGTGAATATCCTTGTTCTTAGGAAATGTACCTGGTAGTATAGTGTTCAAGGAACACGATATGTACAACCTACTCTGAAAGGTTTAGAAAGTAGATGAATAGATAAATAGATGGATTGATACATAGCTGGATAGTTAGATATATGATAGAATGATACAGCAATTGTTGGTGGATCTTAATATCTGGAAGGGAGCAGGTATGTGGGAGTCCTCTGTGTGGGTTTATTGAAACTGTCCTCTAAGTTTGAAATTATTCTGAAATAAAAAGTTTAAGGAAAAAAAACATTAAAGAAAGGGCTGGTAAATATGGTCTCTATAGACAAAGATCAAAAAATTCCTGGCAAAGCAAAACAAAGTCAGGTCACAAATTTTCCAGTTGATACTTGCTTCTTATTTATATTTCTTAATCATATCTACTTCAATTGTAATAAACAAGAGCTAGACAATTACAGAAGCAAAGTCAAATGATACCTACACTTCTGCCTCCTTCTACCAATATAAAAGTTCCTTGTCCACTGGCCTGGAGGGACCCAGTAAATAAGCATCCTGGGGGCCTTCCCAGTGATGTCTCTAGTGACCCCCCAGACAGTCACCCTCACAGCACAATCACGGCATTCCCTCTGCCAACTCGGAAAGACTGGCTGAGAAAGTGTGTCTACTTTCTGGGCAGGCCTTTAGTTTTCCCCTCAGCTTTGAGTTTCAAGGGTCTGTCATTTACTGTTTTCAGAATCCCAAACCAGGACTTGTGGCCTAATAAAAGAGTGTTTTCCAATTTGTGAGCTTCTTCATGTGGGAAGTCTGACAAAAATCAACCACATATTTAGAAGTTGCCTGGGTTGCCACAAAATTGAATTATGTGAAATTGAGTCTAATTTGAAATATCTAGACCAGTGCTGCTCAGCAGAACTTACTGCAATGATTGAAATGTTTTATATCTACACTGTCCGTTATGGTAGCCACTGACCACATGCGACTATGGGGGACTTGAGATGTGGCTACTACAACTGAGGAAACAAAGACTTAATTTTATTTAATTTTGATTAATTTAAACTTATACAGTCACATGTAGCTAGTGGCTACCATATCAGACAGTGTAGATTCTGGAATGATCGTGGCCTCACTTACTTACCTCTATTATGGCTTTCTTTTCTGTTTGCACCTTTGTGTCACTTTCTCTGTGGGCTTCATCCCATTCCTGCACATCATAAAA
Source organism: Choloepus didactylus (assembly GCF_015220235.1). Lineage (NCBI taxonomy): Eukaryota > Metazoa > Chordata > Mammalia > Pilosa > Megalonychidae > Choloepus > Choloepus didactylus. The sequence goes on along the minus strand of NC_051334.1, from coordinate 46,759,268 downwards.
CAGTTACTCCTGCTAATACAAGACTTGAAACTAGCATAAAACAGTGTCTATTCTGTGCACAACTACAGTGGCATTAATTATATTTCATGTGTAAAGAGTTTCCTCCTGGGCACTCAACAAAGTTTTATGTAAAGAGATTTATTATTTAACCAACACTAATATGGCATTTACTGTGTGCCAGGCACTAAGGGCTTTATAAATATTAACCCATTTAATAGTCATAACAATCCTATTAGGTAGGTATTTTTATCGCCTTCATTTTGCGGACAAGGAAACCGAGGCTTAGAGAAGTTAAGTAACTTGCTCTGCAAGTCACTGTTAGGAAGTGGCACAGTAGAGATTTAAGCCCAAGGAGTCTGGCTCTAGAGTCCATCCAGTGATGGCTTCCAAGCTTCCAGCTTTCTAGATCAACCTAAGCCTCCCCAGCAATCATCAGCCTCTGAATTCCCATAGCACTTACCTTCTGTACAGGCTGCTTAGCAATGAGCAGAGGCTCTCTGCCATACCCTATTGGTATAGCAGACTTATACCAGACTATACCTGACTTATCATCCCTTGGAAGCACACTTTAGCATTTTGCATTGAACCTCAGGACTGTATGATGACATTATTTCTCAATTCTGCTCTGTTGTTCCCTATTTCCTTCTGTTTTTACACTGTATTCTTGGAACCTGTTCTAATAACCCATGCTTATTAAACTTAAGTCCTGAAGATCCAGGGCCACTCCAGACTTAAGCTGCTCTCAAATGAGACCAAAACAATGATCATAGCTAAGCCTCTGGATTCTGGAGGCCTTTTTGGAGCCTATTCCTCCAAGCATAAATGGGGTGGCAACAGTTTTGAAGTGGAAGCTTTACCTTGACCCCGACAGGCTCTGTAGGAATGATCCCCAGAATTATCGCCGGCTTCAACTGAAACAACAGATAAATGTCTTACAATTCTCATCCTTATGAAATTGTGTTGCCTTTTGACTTCAGTGAGGAGACATAGAAAAGTAAAAGAATGAATGCAATGGTTGGCTGTTTAGAAAATGAAACGAGTCTCAGCCAATGATCCTTGATTACCCAGAGCCATGCTGAAGAGAATTAACCATCTCCCTTCCTTTTTTCTTCAATCATTACTGCATTCCAAGGATCATATGCTGATTACCAGGAGCTCTTTAACTTTGGTTTTATGTGTTCAGAGAAAATGGAGAGGAAAGAAGTTAAAGAAAGGTAGGCTACAGGTAAACATTGCCTGAAGTATATTCTTCAGAGAGAGAAAGTCTGCCATATATAATGTCAGCCAGGAAGGAAATATTTAGCATTCCAAAATAATCCTATAGTGGTGGCTTTTAAAAAGCTTGTAGTGGAAATAATGCAGACAGAATGTCCTAGTATAGCTGAAATTCAGAGGAAATAAAAGGCATTTAAGTAAAGAGTAAAACTCTGAGACAGTGATTGTTCAACTGTTGTTCTGCTCTGTTCTACAACTTTCATTTGATCAAATTTGAATTGTTTGTCTTTCCAGCAAGATAATACAGTGTTCCTTTCCCCAGTATTCTCTCTTAGGTTCTGTAGCTAAGGTAGGACAGAACAGTGGTGAATATAAGTTCACTATTGGGAATGCTTCCACAATGAGTCTGTGGAAAATATGAACCATAGTATGGTCCAGAAAAAGCCAAACATGAGTTTAACAGATTGGAAGCTTTAGTGATGGATGAAGGGACAATGGGTATCCAATTATGCCTGGTTCTACTCATTTGTGTTTTAACTGATTGTGACAAATATACATTTTAGTATTTGGTGAAAGGCAGTTCACTTGTTTAGATCATTAAATATACAATATATAAGGGGAATGTTTCTTTCTTACCAGCTCTCCATAGAAATTAAAAGCCAGTCAGTTCATTGACTATTTGGAGTTGCATTTTGTTCTGGCAATAATGTAATGATAACATCAAAGGTGAAATGAGCTATATCATCATGGCTTTTGGATGGCAAATGTGAGCTTTTAAAAAGTGTACTATCTGCAGAAAGAAAGTTCTGGTGGTCATAAAGTGTCATATAGTGAACTTCTGGATTGTTTTTTTTAATCGCAAATGTCTTGGTGCAAGCAATATCAATTGCAATTACAGTGGAAATGACACACTGACTTAAAATGAAGTGCTATTTCCTTGCCTTAAAAGATTTTTTTGAGTACGAAGAGAGCACACTGTTAAGTACTCTGGGTTTTTATCCAGGCATGTGAGTAGCCTGCTTAATGTATGCCCACACAGCATTTTTCGCTGTACTTTTCTCTAACACTTATGAATCATTATATGCTTCCTATTATATAACATTCATCTGATAATTATTGATTTGCATATAATTTAATATGGTGAAATAATTAAGTTTTGAATTATAAAAGAGCACTAATGTAATACTAGCAATTAAAAAAAGTACATTGAATTTATATAGCATAAAATCCTTGTATATCTATCTATCTACTAGATATAAACACTTGCATTATGGGTACTTTGAACTCAGAAGGTCCAAATTTGAACTCTTTATAGTCACCATAAAATTGTCCTTCCTTCTCTGTTCACTATTTCCGTTATTTCTACCCTCATTCACCCGGTTACCCAAGCCAAACACTGTGCACGATTTTAGATTCCTCCTTCTCCCCTCACTCCCTCATCTAAATCATCCCCAAGTTGGTCAAGCCTCCTTCCTTAATATCACTCAGCTGTGTTCTCTTCCCCCATTCCTATTCCTATTGCCACTTTCTTATCTCAAGCCAGTGTCATCGCATGCCTGGTCTATTCCAACAGCCTCTCAACCGATATCTCTGTTTCCAGGGTTGTTCCCATATTGCCCTCGAGTATGTCCAAATTCCTTATCATGATCCAATTCATAACTTCACTCTTTCTCCTCTTCCATCATTTCTCTTATGCCCCCTCTCTCTGCCTGACATTCTGAGTTCATCTTCCCCACTTCTCATTTCTCCTTATTTGTACTCCTCTTTCAGGGTCCTATTGAAGTGAGCCCTTCCTTTGAAGCCATCCCTCTGTCTCTCTCTGCATCCCCAGTCTGGATGCCCCTCCTTTGCACACAGGTAGCCCTTGTTACACTCTAATGTAATTGAAGATTTGCTCGCCTGACTCACAAAACAGACCGGATGGGGAGAGAGTGGGTCTTTTTCAAGTTTATATTTCCAGGGCCTAGCACATCTCTTATCACTTAAGTGTGCAATAAATACTTGCTAAATGAACAAATGAATACCCAGTATACCTCATAGATAATGTTGCATGCTTGCTTTCTTTGGGTAAAGTGAGAACTTGCTCTAAAGTGAAGGCGAATCTGACAAGACAAATGATGCTTAGTACTTTCTTGGGAGGCAATTTTCCATGGATGTTTGCATTTCTGCACATTTTACAACAGAGGCACTGACTGCCTTTGTTCCAGACTATCTTTTCAGGTTTGTTTACTGTTCCATTGTAATAAGGATAATGTCTCCCTCTAGGGCAAAGGTCAGGCATGCTTACAATTATAAAAGATTCGAGTTCCCTAAGCTTAGGGTCCCTCTCCTATAATGCAACCCATGCATGTGCAGGAGTCACCTGGCCTTCTTCCTGCTGCCTTTTGAGAATTGGGGCCTGGCGACCAGTGCAAATGCAGATACTTGGTTTGCACCATTTCTAGTAATTTCCAAAGCACTTCATTCTGATTCGTATGGGCCCGGCCACCGGCCCCTGCTCTGCCTTGCATATTAAAATGGTTAATCAGGTGAATGGTGATGCAGTACAGTTAAAAAAAAGAGGAAGAAGCAATGGATACTTCCAGTGAAACTCACACAGAGCAACTACAAGACACTGATAGAGGTAGACCTCCGGCAGAAGGTGGCAGAGAGACTTGATAAATTATTTCAGACAGGATTTGTAGCTTATGTGGATCTTGAAGAAAGAGCAATTGATGCTCTCAGGGAATTTAATGAAGAAGGAGCCCTGTCTGTACTACAACAGTTCAAGGAAAGTCCAGAACAAAAGTGCATTTTTATGTGGCATTACGAAGGCCCATGGGCAAAGGGAGAAACAGAGGAGCAAGGTGTAAGAGCCCACAAAGGGACCTGATGAAGCGAAGATCAAGTCCTTGCTTGAGAGGACTGGTGATACTCTGGATGTAACCACAGGACAGAGGAATTATGGTGGTCCTCCACCAGACCATATTTACTCTGGTGTGCAACCTAGAATTGGAACAGAGGTCTTGGTAGCTAAGATACCAAGAGATTTATATGAGGATGAGTTGGTGCCCATGTTTGAGAAGATCAGTCCCATTTGGGATCTACATCTTTTAATGGATTCACTGTCTGGTCAGGATAGAAGGTTTGCATTTATCACCTTCTGTGGGAAAGAAGCTGTTTAAACTGTATGACAGCTATGAAATTCATCATAGTAAACACCATAAAATGTGCATTTCTGTGGCAAACAGGCTTTTTGTTGGATCAATTTGAAAAATATGACTAAAGAGAACATTCTGGAAGAATACAGTAAAATCACAAAGGGTTGGTGGATGTTAGTTTCTATTACCAACCCAATGACAAAAAGAAGAATCAGAGGTTCTACTTGCTTGTCTATGAGGATCACAAGTCAGCAGCACAAGCCAGATGCTGGCTGAAGAATGGAAAAGCAAGTTTGGGGAAATGTAGTTACAGTTGAATGGGCTGACCCTATGGAAGAATCAGAAATCATGGCTAACGTGAACATTTTATTTGTGAGAAATTTGGCTACCACAGTGACAGGAGAACTATTGGGAAGTCATTTTCTGAATTTGGAAAACGAGTGAAGAAGTTGAAAGTTTATACATTCATTCATTTTGAAGACAGAGGAGCAGCTACTAAGGACATGAATGTAATGAATGGCAAAGAAATACAAGGGGAAGAAATTGAAATAGTCTTAGCCAAGCCACCAGACAAGAAAAGGAGAGAGGACCAAGCTGCTAGACAGGCTTCCATAAGCTCTGCATATGATTATTACTATCACCCTCTTCCTTACATGCCACCTCCAGTTAGAGGTCGGAGTCATGGTGGGGGAAGAGGTGGATATGGCTACCCTCCAGATTACTATGGCTATCAAGATTACTGTGATGATTACTATGGTGATGATTATCACAGCTATTGTGGAGGCTATGAAGATCCCTACTACAGCTATGATAATGGCTGTATAGTAAGAGAAAGAGGAGTAGGAAGGGGACGGGGGTGCTTCACCACCACCAAGGGGGTGGGGAGCACCACTTCCAAGAGTTAGAGCTGGCTATTCTCAGAGGGGAGTACCTCTGGGACCACCAAGAGGCTCTAGGGGTGGCAGAGGGGCTCCTGCACAACAGCAGAGAGGCTGTGCTTCTTGTGGAGCTTGGGGCAATCATGGGGGCAGTGTAGGAGGCAAGAGAAAGGCAGATGGGTACAACCAACCTGATTCCAAGCGCTGTCAGACCAACAACCAACAGAACTGGGGCAGCTGCTTAAGCAAGGTGGTTACTATTCTGGTAACTATGGTTACAATAAAGACAACCAGGAATTTTATGAGGATACTTATGGGCAGCAGTGGAAATAAACAAGTGAGGGCTTGAAAATAATATTGACAAGATATGATTGGCTCTAGAGCTACAATCTTCAGAAAAAATTGGTTTAAATGTTTCATCTTAAAGTAGCAATTTGCTGCCATTTGTACTGAACCTAAGAATCACTATTGTGTGTATACTCCAGTCTTTTTATTTTTCCTCTTTTTGTAAATGCTCTTGGACATTATTGGGCTTGCAGAATTCCTTTATTCCGGGACTTACAATGGTTTTATCATTTCAGTCTTCATTTTAACTTCAATACAAGCTGGGCACACTGTTAAATTATGATCTTGCAGAACCTTTGATTTTTGGACAGTTTCATTTTTTGGATTTGGGATAGATTACATAGGAGTATGTAGTATGCTGTAAATAAAAGTTCAAGCTAGTGCTTTCTCTTATTAGTTTTAAGAAATTAAAGCAAACAAATGTAAGTTTTCTTGTATTGAAAATAACCTATGATTGTATGTTTTGCATTCTTAGAAGTAGGTTAACTGTGTTTTTAAATTGTTATAACTTCACACTTTTTGGAAATCTGCCCTACAAGATTTGTTTGGTTTAAACATCAAAGTCTTGAAAAATTGTTCTTTGGTGTGATTGTATTTCTAAATTCTTGTTCATGTAAGATTTCAATAAAACTCAAAAATGTGTTTTTAAAATGCTGATATTCTGGCTACTGCAATTGCTGTAAGTAATAAACTATCATTTGTCTCTGAACCGGGAGTCTCAGGTCTTCAGCCAGCATCCATGAAACTGGGCCAAGATAACTTGTTCACTTGCAAGTAGTTTTCAATCTCAAACCTTTCACAATTCTTCAAAGAGCTAAATTGGGAGCACTTAGACGATAGTCTCATTTGTAACCAGGGACATCAAATTTCCTAGAAAAGGTAGGGATCAGCATTATGTTTCATGGTAGTGGTGGTGATCTTGCAATGAGAAGGGTAAAGGGGTCTGGGTTTGTCTGATGATATGTAAAAATAGGTTGCCTGAAGGAGAGGCTAGGCCTCCCTATAATTGTGCCTAAGAGCCTCCTCCCGAGTGCCTCTTTGTTGCTCAGATGTGGCCCTGTCTCTCTAGCTAAGCCAACTTGAAAGGTGAAATCACTGCCCTCCCCCCTATGTGGGATCAGACACCCAGGGGAGTGAATCTCCCTGGCAACGTGGAATATGACTCCCGGGGAGGAATGTAGACCTGGAATCGTGGGACGGAGAACATCTTCTTGACCAAAAGGGGGATGTGAAAGGAAATGAAATAAGCTTCAGTGGCAGAGAGAATCCAAAAGGAGCCGAGAGGTCACTCTGGTGGGCACTCTTATGCACACTTTAGACAACCCTTTTTAGGTTCTAAAGAATTGGGGTAGCTGGTGGTGGATACCTGAAACTATCAAACTACAACCCAGAACCCATGAATCTCGAAGACAGTTGTATAAAAATGTAGCTTATGAGGGGTGACAATGGGATTGGGAAAGCCATAAGGACCACACTCCACTTTGTCTAGTTTATGGATGGAGGAGTAGAAAAATAGGGGAAGGAAACAAACAGACAAAGGTACCCAGTGTTCTTTTTTACTTCAATTGCTCTTTTTCACTCTAATTTTTATTCTTGTTATTTTTGTGTGTGTGCTAATGAAGGTGTCAGGGATTGATTTGGGTGATGAATGTACCACTATGTAATGGTACTGTAAACAATCGAAAGTACGATTTGTTTTGTATGACTGCGTGGTATGTGAATATATCTCAATAAAATGAAGATTTAAAAAAAAAAAAAAAAAGAAGTAGGTTAACTGTGTTTTTAAATTGTTATAACTTCACACTTTTTGGAAATCTGCCCTACAAGATTTGTTTGGTTTAAACATCAAAGTCTTGAAAAATTGTTCTTTGGTGTGATTGTATTTCTAAATTCTTGTTCATGTAAGATTTCAATAAAACTCAAAAATGTGTTTTTAAAATGCTGATATTCTGGCTACTGCAATTGCTGTAAGTAATAAACTATCATTTGTCTCTGAACCGGGAGTCTCAGGTCTTCAGCCAGCATCCATGAAACTGGGCCAAGATAACTTGTTCACTTGCAAGTAGTTTTCAATCTCAAACCTTTCACAATTCTTGAAAGAGCTAAATTGGGAGCACTTAGACTACAGTCTCATTTGTAACCAGGGACATCAAATTTCCTAGAAAAGGTAGGGATCAGCATTATGTTTCATGGTAGTGGTGGTGATCTTGCAATGAGAAGGGTAAAGGGGTCTGGGTTTGTCTGATGATATGTAAAAATAGGTTGCCTGAAGGAGAGGCTAGGCCTCCCTATAATTGTGCCTAAGAGCCTCCTCCCGAGTGCCTCTTTGTTGCTCAGATGTGGCCCTCTCTCTCTAGCTAAGCCAACTTAAAAGGTGAAATCACTGCCCTCCCCCCTATGTGGGATCAGACACCCAGGGGAGTGAATCTCCCTGGCAACGTGGAATATGACTCCCGGGGAGGAATGTAGACCCAGCATCGTGGGATGGAGAACATCTTCTTGACCAAAAGGGGGATGTGAAAGGAAATGAAACAAGCTTCAGTGGCAGAGAGATTCCAAAAGGAGCTGAGAGGTCACTCTGGTGGGCACTCTTATGCACAATATAGACAACCCTTTTTAGGTTCTAATGAATTGGGGTAGCTGGTGGTGCATACCTGAAACTATCAAACTACAACCCAGAACCCATGAATCTTGAAGACAATTGTATAAAAATGTGGCTTATGAGGGGGGACAGTGGGATTGGGGGGGCCATGGGGATCACACTCCCCTTTGTCTAGTTTGTGGATGGATGAGTGGAAAGGTGGGGGAAGGAAACAAACAAACAAACAGACAAGGGCACCCAGTGTTCTTTTTTACTTTAGTTGCTCTTTTTCACTTTAATTATTATTTTGGTTATTTTTGTGTGTGTGGTAATGAGGGTGTCGGGGATTGATTGTGGTGATGAATGTACAACTATGTAATGGTACTGTGAACAATCGAACGTATGATTTGTTTTGTATGACTGCATGGTATGTGAATATATCTCAATAAAATGAATATTAAAAAAAAAAAAAGGTTGCCTGATTAGCTTCACAGACCACCTTCCTCAGAGGTTAGGCAAGTAACATAATTGAGTGATATGGGCTGACTTGGGAGCATATACACAGCTCCAGCCAATTGCCCCAATGGAATGAAGCAGTTTAGCAGAATTTTATCAGAATTTCCAAGCAAATGAAGCCTTAAATATGGATTTTTTATGGAATCTCCTGATTAATCAATGTTAAGAACTAATTCCATTTTTGAATAACACTTTTACATTAAGCTAAACAAAAACCCCTTGCTATGTGCCATTGTGCATTAGGAAAAGTGGAAAATAGCTCAGGTCTTGGGGGCCGTTTTCCCACAGGTGCCCAAAGGACATTGAGGCTCATATACAGCCATCAATCAAGCCAATATAGATCTGGACCCATCCTAGCTCCCTCTCCCCATGTTAAGGATATTTATCTTCCTCTTTCCTCTTCCACATATAGCCTCTTGTTGCCTGCTTCCCTTTTGCTAATATTGCTCTAATTATAGTCTACAGATCTGTTTATTTAAACCCAGTTTCTCCCATGTTAATTCATAGCATTTTAACAAGAAATCACAAGGCAGAATCGTAAATAATAATAATATATAACATTTGTTGAGTACTTACTATGCATCAAGCACTCAAGATAGTTGGCAGGAGGGTTAAAGGACAGATATTGCATGAAATGCCCCATGTTGCACACCAACATGTCTGTTTCTGGAGCCATCTCTTCCCTTGTTCCCCAGTTCTTGTTGCATCCTCCACATCACTCTGTTCACCGATAGCCCTCTGGGTGAGTTCATGGGTTTTCTAATGACCACTAGTCTACAATATCCTGAAACAAACAAAGTCATTGTGATTATAACAATATATAAATCCCCTTTAACAACCCAGCTTATGTAGTCACATCATGACCAGGAGCCAGGTATCACTGCTACAGGCTTCTCTGTCCCCATTTTCCCTGGTGCCCTAACTCTGTCCCCACTTTCCTTGAGGCCCTGAACTCTGTCCCCACAAAGCATCAAATCATATACTTTGGTCAATCCACAAATATTTATTGAGCAATGACTACACACAAAACAAAAGCAGTGAATTTCATTAGGCAAGTTGACATCTTTAGGGTGTGGGGTGGGGGTGGGAGGCTTTGACCCTGCTTCCTTGGGTTCCAGATCAAACCATGGAGGAAAACCCAAGTCATGGCCATGAGAAGACCACAGACTGCCCTCTGGGATATTCTGGAGATGTTAGATTAGAGATAAAAATAAATTCCATTAACTTTGTAGACCAAACTCGGCTCATATTGATAAGAGGTTCTTATGTTTGTCAGGCATTGGCCAATTGGAGTTACAGCTAGGAATTTCAGCTTTCAACATATACATATACATATACATATGGGTCATTAGATAATAAGTTTATATAAAATGTATATATTATGTATATATCACAATTTATTAGCATCACCTGCTATTCTGAGTAATCTAAAAATATTTTACTGTCAATCCTTTCAACATGCCTAGGTGTAGGTTTAATCACATGAGTGGAGAGTTTGAGAAATGTGAAGGAAAAGCAATGTGTTCAAATCACCCTTTTATTCAGTAGTTTATTGAGGAATGGAAATTAAGCTTCCTTACTAATATTTAGAGCACACCAAGTAGACAAACAGGGATTCTGGGGGTAGCCGGAATTGGTGACATTTTTCCTATTCCTTTGTTTGACAATTTTTTTTTTTTTTTGATAAATAAAGTTGAATTAAAAAAAAAAAACTGAGACAGCCAACATGCACATGAAAAGATGCTCAACATCATTAGTCATTAGGAAAATGCAAATCAAAATTGCATTGAGATACCACTTCACAACCACTTGAATTTCTATAACAAAAAATAACTGTAAATTATAAGTGTTGGCAAGGATGTGGAGAAATGGTTCAGCTGCTGTGGAAAACAGTTTTGCAGTTCCTCAAAATGTTAAACATAGAATTACCATATGATCCAGCAATTACAATCTTAGGTCTATAGCCAAAAGAACCGAAATTGGTATTCAAACAAATATTTGTACATATAGGTTATAACAGTATTATTCACATTAACCAAAAAGTGAAAACAACCCAAGTGTCTATCAACAAATGAACGGTCGAAAAATTGGTGCTATATACCTACAACGAAATATTGTTCAACCATAAAGAGGAACGAAGTACTGACAGATGGAACAACATAGATGAACCTCCAAAACATTGTGCTACGTGAAAGAAGCCAGATGCAAAAGGTTGCATATTGTATGGTTGCATTTATATGAAATACCCACAATGGGTAAATCCATAGAGACAGAAAGCAGATGGATGGTTGCCAGTGGCTGGGGGCATGGGGGTGGTGGTGAGGAGTTACTGCTTAAGGGTTACAGAGTTTTCTTTTGGAATGATGAAAATGTTTTGGAACTAGATAGAGGTGGTGGTGGCACAACATCGTGAACGTACTAAATGCCACTAAATTGTTCACTTTGAAATGGTTTATTTTATGTTACATGAATTTCACCTCATTTAAAATATATACGTCTTTTAAAAAAATGATACAAGGCAGCAGTGCTCTAGATATCTGATATTCTGCTATTTTTAATGAATAACTTTAGTTTTCCAAATTTAATTATTCTGCCCTGTTACCAGAATATGAATACTCGGTCTCATGCAATTTTTGATTTGCTAATACTGTCATAATACCGATGAGCACATCAAAATATCTGTACATATTTCATTGCAACAAATTATAGGCAGTCCTTGGCTTTGAAAATTGTGCAAAGCAATCTTAAGCAAAGGAAAAAATTAAAATTGTTTGTGATCTTTATGAATTTTTGTCCAAACATTAAAAAAATCTCTTACTGTTGGCTCTATATGTATAGGGAAATGAAATATAGTAAAATTAATATTTATCTAGTACACTTTAATTTAAAACATGAGAGCATGGAGAATTAGAGTTTGATTTCTTTGTAAAAAACTTATCAAGAGTAGTTTGAACAGTGCTTGCTTCCTTCTTCTGGTCATATAACTTAATCACTATGGAACAAGCACTTTTTCTATGTTTCGGTATTTGTTACACTACTTTCTAAGTTTGGATCAGTTTCCAACATTTTGTCCTTTGCACTCTCAATGTCATGAAATATTTTTGAGGGACCTGTACATGAAGGTTTTTTTTTGCCAGTGTTACATCATTCTTTTCGTAACAACTACTTTCCTTATTTATGTCAATAAGTGTTCCTTCAGTAAGTCTATTTATGTTTGATTCAAATTTAACTTTCAGTATTATCACTCTTTGTTTCTTTGTTGCACTTTCATCTTTGTTGACCAATTCCCTGTTTTGATCATCCACTTTTGTGAAATATCACGTGGGTTGATCACTGGGAAACAAGGAGGCAGCACAACTACACGCTTTGCTATCTGTGGGTGAGCTGAGTAACAGATTCACAGTGATCAATCACCAGCAAGACTTTGAAAGATGTGACGTGACTGGTCACAGATTGTGATGCACACCCATCATTTACATAGCTGTTTGTGGACAGGAGAGCTAGCAGCAAAGTTTTTACTTTGTGCAATTTCTCACAGTTAATATACTGTGGCAATTGAAATTTGAACCATGTTGTTGGGGTCTGTTGTTATTTAACTAAACTATAGTAACTGAAATTCATGTATATCAAAACCGTGCAAAGCAAGGGCTGCCTGTATAGCAAACCCATAAGATTCCATAACCTCTCCGTCACAACTCTGAGTAAATGAGTGTTTTCCCAGGGTTGGTATCAAGAGTTAAAATTGCACAAATAACTTGGCAATCATGGGACGACCCAAGATGTTCCTAGAGCTCCTTTTACACAAGTGACCCTCCACTCCCCTGGGGAAGGAAGATGGTCTAGGGTTATGACCAAGGCCCTTAGATGCTATGATTGAACCCTGGTAGGAGAGAGGAAAATGCAGGGCTCAAAACCTGCTCCTTAGAGCTTGGCAGATATGAATGTCAGTATTGGTGCATACAGCAACTGTTAAAAAAGCTGAAAAAGATTTCAGACCTCAATTAGAGATATGAATGAAGCAGATGTGGTTAGGACTAGGGTAAATCAGGCCAAAGGGTAAAAAACAATACTGACTGTGTATTGAGGCTTTGGCTTCCATGTGAGACCAAGGGAGGAGATGTTTGTTTGGTACAGGATCTGTATTTTCTGTAGTATACTAAATAATTTAACTTGTATGGTCAGTTTATTCAAACACCATAATTACCTGGAACTTTGAATAGGAAGTGAGATCTGGTAGGTTTTTACAGGTTAGTGTGAAACAGCAATATATCCCAGAGTAATTTGGGCAGAGAATAAAAATATATATGCAGGCCCCACCTGAGGAGCTGGGGGGAAAATGCAGAAGTGTTGGACTTCCTTACCTGGATTGTTGCTGATGTTCTCACAAACATTGAGGACTGACAGTTTGGTATGCTGAGCCCTCTATCTTGGCACTTGCCCCTATGAAGCTCATTACTTCAAAGGAGAGGCTAAACCTGCTTATAACTGTGCCTAAGAGTCTCCCCCTGAGTGCCTCTTTGTTGCTCAGATGTGGCCCTCTCTCTCTCTGTAACTAAACCAACTAGGCAGGTGAACTCACTGCCCTCCCCCCTATGTGGGACCTGACTCCCAGGGGTGTAAATCTCCCTTGCAAAGTAGGATATGACTCCTGGGGATGAATCTGGACCTGGCATCATGGAATTGAGAACATCTAAATGAAATGAAATAAAGTTTCAGTGGCTGAGAGATTTCAAATGGAGTCGAGAGATCACTCTGGTGGACATTCTTATGCACTACATAGATATCCCGTTTTAGGTTTTAGTGTATTGGAATAGCTTTAAGTAAATACCCCAAACTATCAAACTGTAATGATTGTATAACTATGCTGGTTACACAGGGAGACAATGTGATTGTGAAAACCTTGTGGATCACACTCCCTTTATCCAGAGTATGGATGGATGAGTAGAAAAATGGGGACAGAAACCAAATGAGAAATAGGGTGGGATGGGGGGGATGATTTGCATGTTCCATTTTACTTTCATTTTTATTCTTATTTTTACTTTTTCTGGTATATGGAAAATGTTAAAAAGTAGATTGTGGTGATGAATGCACAACTATATGATGGTATTGTGAACAGTTGATTGTACACCATGGATGATTGTATACTATGTGAATATATCTCAATAAAACTAAATTTAAAAAAAAAACCTGCTCCTGAAAGGATTACGGTGCAAGTACAAGGGCTCACTCCAGGCAAGTATCTGGTGGCACCTGTGACCTACAAAAGACCCTAAGAAGACAGCTAGGCTTCAGCTACTTCCTCAAATTTGAATAGTTTCGTCTAAGAGTTTCACAGCATTACATTCACCAACCTAGGGGACTTACTGAGCAGTTATCCGCTAAGCTGAGAAAGGAGACTGTGCACTGACCAGCAACTGAGGGGTCTGGGGCTGTTTGAAGAACAGAGAGAGGTGCTGAGAGACACAGTTGAGGAGTGTGCTGGTTTGAATCTATTAGGTACCCCATATAAAGACTATGTTCTTTTAATCCACTCTTGTGGAGGCAGACCTATTGTGGGTGGGACCTTTTGATTATATTAAGTCCATGGAGATGTGACCCGGCTCATTCAAGGTGGGTCTTACTTAGTTCACTGTAGTCCTGAAGAGAGCTCAGGGGGAGAGAGAGGAGAGAGAGAGAGAGAGAGAGAGAGAAAGAGAGAGAGAGAGAGATTGCTGACACAGACCAAGACGCTTGGAGACGCAGACAGAAAGATATTTGGAGATCCTAAGCTAAGAGATGAAGCCCAGTGTTTGCCCTGGATAAGTGAGAACCCACAGATGCTTAAAGAGAAGGCTACTGGAATCAGAAACTGAAAGCAATGCGACCCTGGAGCAAAGGACCAGCAGACACCAGCCACATGCCTTCCCAGCTAACGGAAGTGTAGTGTTCTGGACGCCATTGGCCTTTCTTCAGTAAAGGCATCCTCTTGTTGATGCCTTAGTTCGGACACTTTTATGGCCTTAGAACTGTAAATTTGTAACCTAATAAATCCTCTTTATAAAAGCCAATCCATTTCTGGTATTTTGCATTCTGGCAGCTTTAGCAAACTGGAACAAATAGGTAAAAAAAATCATCGGGAGGGGGGGCTGTTTTGGGTTCTTTGGCTGCTATTTCACAGCCCATGTGATATTTTATAAAACTCACACAGCAATTACTTACTCTTTCCTTCAACAAATTGTTACTGATTACCAACTCTGGCCTGCCCAAGTGTTGAAGGTGACATACTTCTCAGGCAGGTGGCCATCAAATGGCTAATAGCACAGCTGGTCATTTAATTATAATCAAGATGTCAAGTGCCACAAAGGAGATTCACATGGTGGCATGACAATGTTTAAGTCATGGATGGAGGAGTGGGTGGGAGTTGTCTGGGGAAGGTTTCCTTAAGGGATCTGGACTCTGACTGAAATGCAGGTTGGCATGTCTCCCCAAGCTTTAAAACTTTATGACATTTACATAAAAAATTAATATTTCCCTCTTCATTTTCCAGGCTTAAAGAAAACTTCTCCTGTAAATATTACAGATTTATAACATTTTTACTAAGCACATCTTTTTAAGCCAGCTTAGAGTGCTCTGGACATCATTTAGGGGGTGATCTGACACTTATCTCTGTGCAATGACTTGCCTTGATTTACCTGCTTTGACCTACTTCCTATCATCCCAGTTTTCAATGTTTTGGCCTTGCCTTGTCCCACAGATCTGGATTTGACACATATTTTGACAATCTGGCTACAAACTTGGCTTTTCTGAGCAACTCTGATTCTCTCCCCCAGATACTCTACCAAATTCCCACTAGAATGTTATGTTCACAAAGGCGTAATCAATGCCTCCCTTGTTCCAGATGGCACTCCTGGCCTGGTCATTAGGAATTGGTCTATAAACAATGTAGCTCCCTTGCCCCTTGACAGGAGTGTGGGTACAGCTCTGAGTCTTGTGCTTTCACTGTCTCCTAGAGGTCCCCAGTGAGATTGAGCCCCAGTTTCCCACAGTGTTAACCGGCTTGATACCTCACCCTTTTATTGGCTGCCTTCCCTTCCCTGTTTCACCTCCCCATTCCTTTGCCTTTGTTTCCTGGGGTCATCCTCCAGATAAACTACTTACATTCAAATCCTTGTCCCAAGACTGGCTTCTGGGATAACCCAAATTAAATCAGCTACCTCTGAGTGAGTGCTATCTGCCAGGCAATATGCTAAGTATTTTATATGCCTCATCTCAATTCATCTTCAAAACAATATTTTCTATATTTTCCCATGTCTTACAGATAAGAAATTGAGGCCCTGAGAAGTAAGTAACTGTCCCAAGTTCACACAACAAGTTAATGATGGAGCCAAGATTCCAAACCAGGCAGTCTGACTAAAACTGCATCCTAATTATGACCAAAAGTTTTAAGTTTTAGAAGCACAGTTTTTTTTCTTTTTTTCTTTTTAACATTTGTAGTAGTTCATGCAAGAACCTATTTATATTTGTGGTGTTAATCGGTGACATACATGACTTTAAACGACCCCTTTCAACCAAATTCACCTACAATGCAGCACTATTACTTATAATCTCAATAATGAACTACCATCACCTTGATCCATTCGCAAACATTTAAGTTCAATCTCGTTAACAATTCTGTACATATTAGGTAACCACTTCCCCTTCTCTATCTTCTATCTCTAGGTCCACTACACTCTACATTTTAAGACTCTGAGTTTACATTTTCTAGGTTGTTCATATTAGTGAAATCATACAATATCAGTCCCTTTGTATCTGGCTTATTTCACTCAGCAATATGTCCTCAAGTTTCATCCATGTTGTCACATGAGAAGCATAGTTTTACCAGCAATCAAGTGGCTACCTTAACTTAAACTGAGCTCACCAAGTACCACCAGTGAAGGCCACCTGCATTCATGAATGCTCTCAGGATGATTTGCAAATATACCTGCAATTTTTTTGTGTATAAAATATTTTTGGGCAGTCGTTACCCTAATGGAGAAAAGTATGCCTAAACAAACTTTAGCCCAGGTTTTATCCTAATTTTCACAAAATCCAAGTAGAGTCCAAATGAGTAAAGTTTAACTGTATTTTAAAATTTATAAATGTTCACACTTATAAAAACTACAATATGAGTGTAAATCTTACTCCACATGTAAAGACAGGGTCAATGAAAGGTGGTTAAAAGGAAAAAGAAATTTCTTTATCTGAAAGGCAGAAAATAAAGAGCAATCAGTAGAAGCTAAAAATCTAAAAGACAGCTGTAGAAGTTCTGAATTGTAACTCCCAGGGTTTTAAGGGTTGAGATGAGTTTTCTTCATGTGAAACAAAAGGAAAATCAGTTAATGAGACTGAAGGTGAAGTGTTATGAATCTGGAGAGAAAGCACGCTGACAGCCTGATTGGCATATTGAAGGAGAAGAGGATAATGAATGGAAAATTTACCAGACAGTTTACAGATGCCTTTTTAACCTCAGAAATGAACAGGGGCAGAGATGGGGGAAAAAAAAAACACTTTCATCCTTCATCCATAAAATAAATGACCAAGAATTATGGAGAATAGGGGGGCTTTGTCCAACTGATGTAAAATCTCATGATCCATTTAAGGACAGGTTGAGACAAAATTACTGGGATAAAATTCCTATAAAGGAGAAGTGAGAATTAAAGTCTAATGGCCCTGAGGTATCCAGCAAGGCTGCATACTTTGAAGACCTGCCTGAATCCAACAGAAACGCGAATAACTGGGGCACAAAAAGATCACAGAGGCAGGAGTGCACTATTTGAGGATTTTGTCTTTCTTCCATCTCTTACTTTTCATTTGGAGCCCTGATGTACTGACTAGGTCAGCTCTCAACCACACCTGTTCTTTCCTCATTTCATGGCATGCCACTTTTCCTCTGGAGAATTGTTTAGTTGCACAGCATATCTGATGACCTATGCCACTTGGCACCTTGATCATTCCTATGGCTTCCCCAAAGCAGGCAGCCTCAGAGTTCAGAGTCTATCCTTGGTACTGGATCCTGAGGACTGGTCATCATCAAATTTGAAAAGTACCAGAGAGTTGGCATGGGTTTGGGGGGTGGGGCACAGGAGTTCCAGGGTCCTCCTGACTTCCAAGTAAGAGCAGTGAAATGAAAGTCATGTGACCCATTGGTTTTGGCCCAGCCCACTTCATGGTAACAGCTGTGTTCAAGACAAGGTAAGGCCAGTACCCTTTCATGATCAGTCTCCACAGGCTGTGTCCTGTGACATGTTTCCTTGACTGCCACTGGGTTGCACACCTATTCCTTGCCATATTGTAGAGCTCTGTTGAACCCAGATTACTCTAAAGTAGGATTGTCCTTAGAAGTAAGCAGAGTGGGTAGGTGCCAGCTTTTCTGGGCAACATTCTTGGAGGACTCCCCACACCATTCACCAACCAAGCTATCTACCCCACCCTTCTATTAGTCCAGGAATAAATCAGAATAAATGAAATTTCCTGGGAGATTTTTTGTTTGTTTTTAACAACCAGGTCCCAGTGGTCCAGAAGACTGGATATAAAACCTTGATTTCTGCTCCTGTCTCTTATGATCTCCTGAAAGCCTTGTGAATTCAGGAGAGAAGGAACCATGGTCTTTTAGACTCACCAGAAGAGTGAAGAAAGGCAGGCTTAGGAAAAGATGACAGAGAGCCCTCCAATACAACACTGCTAATTTGCTAATCCCTGTGTTAGGAAATATTCTGAATTTTTAATAAAAAGTTTTCCCTAAAATTGAGGTGGATTTCCTGATATACCAACAGTTGTTCCCATTTCCTCTAGCCACCAACTCTTCTTCCCTCTACCCGAAGGTGCTGCTGGAAATTGCCCACTGCCAATCCTTTACCACCAATGCTCAAATTACATGTTGGCAAAGATCTTCCATTTATGCAGGGAAAGACATTATCCAAATGCTGTATGACTGTATTTTACACCTAATCAATAGCCACAAAAGTGGCAAGTTTTGGTAACTCTAATTCCTGAATTTCTTTGGGTTTCATTTGGAACCAAATTAATTTAGAGTTTTAATAACCATCCTTGCTTGTTATTTTTGTTTCCTTTTTTGTTTACTTGGTTTGGTTTGATTTTTTTCACTGCCTGACAGTGAGCAGTTTTGGAGAAACAAGGTGATCATGCATCTCAATTTGCTAGGAACAGTCCTGGTTTACAGTTATTGCCCCAGCTTAATTTATTAGTGACCTCTTTTTCACTCTCAGAAGTATTCCAAAGTTAGTCCACCTGGAGCAACTAATAAACAACCAGGAACAACTAGTAAATGATCTGGAATAACTGCTGGGGGGCAACCATGACTGTCCATACATTGTGCACCAACCTGGTTTGGGAGGAATGCCTGAGATAACAGCATGAAATCTGTGAGTAGAAACTGTGGACCCAAGCCCAGAGCCACCTCCCCCCATGGCAGCCTGAACTGCAAAGCCTCACTGTGATACAGAGCAGCACTCTCTGAACAAGCAAATATACCTCAGTCCAGCTCCAACTGGGGTTTTAATTGGCAAATATGGACTGCTCAATGCAAGCTACAAATCCCCAACAAGCAGAGGCTTTTAGTGACAACTGACCTTGAAGAGCCAGGGGACTTCTCTGTCCTGGGAGGGGGAGCCCAGAGGACCAGGTGCTATCTCTGGCCAACAGGTGAAACTGGGGGCTGTGGACTGACCCTGAAAGGGGACTTTCTGTCCCTTTTTCTTTCTCTCAACCTGAGTGGCTCAGTGGAGAAAGCCTCAGCCATTTCAGTTTGCAGCACTCTGCAATGGAGAAAACCTTAGCCATTTTCAGTTTGCAGTGCTCTGACCAGACAAGGGTGGAGACAGCAGAGTCAGAGAGACAAAGAACCCATTTAAATGTGGATGATAACTCCACAGGGGGTGTATATTCCCTAAGAGGAAAGAGGTGGTGCCCAGCTCTACTACCTGCCTTCCATTCAGAACCAGACCCCAGAGCCAACCAAAACAGAAACTAAGGAAGCCACACTTCCTTACACCAGTCAGGAGCTACAGGCTGACAGGCACCATCTGCTGGGCAGGCTAGGAAAAGCACAGCAGCTTGAGGCCTTACAGGGTGTGTCAATCTTCCAAGACACACCCTCAGGGAAGCCTGATACTGAATATTTCTTCCTTCTGGGACCTGAGCCCATTCTGGTCTGGGAAAACCTGACTGGGATAACCAAGGAAACCAGATTTCTAGACAACAGAAAACTACAACCTACACTAAGAAAAACAAAGTTATGGCCCAGTCAAAGGAACAAACATACACTTCAACTGAGATACAGAAATTGAAACAACTAATGCTAAATCAATTCAAAAAGTTTAGGGAAGATATGGCAAAAGAGATGAAGTATATAATGAAAACACTGGGCAGACATAAGGTAGAAACTGAAAGTTCAAAAAAACAACTGGCAGAATCCATGGAAATGAAAGGCACAGCACAAGACATGAAAGAAACAATGGAGACATACAAGAGCAGACATCAAGAAGCAGAATAAACCACTCAGGAAATGGAGAACAAGACACCTGAAATCCTACACACAAAAGAACAGATAGGGAAAAGAATGGAAAAATATGAGCAATGTCTTAGGGAATTGAATGACAACATGAAATGCATGAATGTATGTGTCATGGGTGTCGAAGAAGGAGGAGAGAAGGGAAAAGGGGCAGAAGCGATAATAGAGGAAATAATCAATGAAAATTTCCCACCTCTTATGAAAGTCATAAAATTACAGCTCCAAGAAGCACAGTGTACCCCAAACAGAGTAGATCTGAAAAGACCTACACCAACACACTTAATGATCAGATTATCAAACGTCAAAGACAGAGGAGAATCCTGAAAGCAGCAAGAGAAAAGCGATCCATCACATACAAAGGAAGCTTGATAAGACTATGTGCAGATTTCTCAGCAGAAACCATGGAGGCAAGAAGGAAGTGGTGTGATATATTTAAGATACTGAAAGAGAAAAATTGCCAACCAAGAATCCTATATCTGGCAAAACTGTCCTTCAAATATGAGGGAGAGTTTAAAATATTCTCTGACAAACATGACAATGACAGAGTTTGTGAGCGAGATACCTGCTCTACAGGAAATACTAAAGGGAGCGCTACAGACAGATAGGAAAAGACAGGAGTAAGATGTTTGGAACACAGCTTTGGGTGATGGTAGCACAGCAATGTAAGTACACTGAACAAAGATGACTGTGAATATGGTTGAAAGAGGAAGGTTAGGAGCATGTGGGACACCAGAAGGAAAGCAGAAAGATAAATACTGGACTGTATAACTCACTGGAACCCAGAGTGCTCAAAAATTGTGAAAAAATGTACAAATATGTTTTTACATGAGGGAGAACAAATGAATGTCAACCTTGCAAGGTGTTAAAATAGGGAGATATTGGGGAAAAATACAATCAATGCAAACTAGAGACTATAGTTAACAGAAATATTGTATTATGCTTCCTTTAATGTAACAAAGGCAATATACCAAAGCTAAATGCCTATAAGAGGGGGACATAAAGGATGGGTATGGGACTCTTGGCATTGGTAATGTTGTCTGACTCTTTATTCTACTTTAGTTGAATACTATCTTTCCTTTGGCTTCTTCCTAGCTGTCACATTTTTTTCTCTTTCTTTTTTCTTTTTCTCTTGTCTCTCTACCTTCTTTGACTCTCCCTCCTTCTTTGTGGAAGCAATGAAGTGGTCCTTATATAGATAGTGGTGATGGTGGTGAATATATAAATATGCAACTATACAGGGAACCATCGATTATTTACTTAGGATGGAATGTATGGTGTCTGAACAAAACCATCTTAAAAAATGGGTTGATGAAGAAACCTTGAGGGCACTATATTGAGTGAAATAAGTTGGACACATAAGGACAAATGTTGCAGGGCCTCACTAATATGAACTAATTATAATATGTAAAATCATAGACAGGAAATATGTTACCAGGATATAGAATGAGGCTAAAGAATGGGGAACAGTTGCTTAATATGACCAGAATGTTTAACTAAATTGAACTAAAATGTTTGGAAATGGACAGAGATAACAGTAGCACATTGTGAGAATAACTGACAGTGCTGAATGGTGCATGAATGTGGTGGAAAGGGTAAGCTCAGAATCACGTATGTCACCAGAAGGAAAGTTGGAGGTTAAAAGATGGGAATGTATAAAACAGTGAATCTTGTGGTGGGCAATGTCTGTGATTGTACAAATATTAGAAGTCTCTTTCATGAACCAGAACAAATGTATGACACTATAACTAGAAGTCAGTAATAAAGGGGCATATAGGGAAAAAATATACCTATTGCAAACTATATACTACAGTTAGTAGTATTTTAACATTCTTTCATCAACAGTAACAAATATACTATACCAATACTATGAATCAATAAAGGAGGGGGGTGGTTAGGGGTATGGGAGGAATTGAGTTTCCTTTTTTGTCTTTATTTCTTTTCTGGAGTAATGAAAATGTTCTAAAAATTGGAAAAAAAATAATTGTGTTGATGGATGCACAGCTGTATGATGGTACCGGGGCAACTGATTATACACTTTGGATCTTTGGATAATGGTATGAAATGTGAACAATCTCAATAAAAAAAATGAATAGACATTTTTCCAAAGAAGATATATGAAAGGTCAATAAGCACATGAAACAATGCTCAACAACATTACTCATTAGGGAAATGCAAATCAAAACCACAATGAGATGCCACTTCACCCTCATGGTTATAATAAAAAAAGACAGATGAGAACAAGCATTGGCAAGAATGTGGTGAAACTGGAACTCTCATAAATTGCTGTTGTGAATGTAAAAATGTGTAACACTTCGGAAAATAGTCTGGCAGTTCCATAAAAAGTTCAACAGAATTACCATATGACCCAATAAACACATGTGAAAACATATGATCACACAAAATTAGTACATGAATGTTCATAGCAGCATTATTCAAAATAGCCAAAAACTGGAAACAACTCAAGTGTCCATCAGCTGATGAATGGATAACAAAATGTGGTATACCCATTCAATGGAATATTATTCAGCCATAGAAAAACAACACTCCCTGGATCAAGTGTATGGGCAGATAAGTAATAAAATAAAGACAAAAAGATAAATAAATAAAAGGGGAGGATAAGGAATGTGGGATATTTTGGGTGTTCTTTTTTATTTTTATTTTTTTTCTTTATTTTGGAGTAACGAAAATGTTCTAAAATTGATTGTGGTAATAAATGCACAACTGTATGATGATACTGTAAGCCTTTGATTGTATACTTTAGATGGATTATATGGTGTGTGAATATATCTCAATAAAATTGCATTTTAAAAAAGTATCGCAGTTTGGATGGTATCTTATATGTTCACCCTACAAATAGGGGATATTTGTGACAGCTTAATGTTAATTTAGTCTCATTGGTAAATGTTCAACTGTTCCACCGCATTCCATTGTGCTTCTCTGAGACCAGATCAGAATGTCAGCGTAGGTTGTGTTTCTGGGTGCCAAGGTAAACATCTGAAAAGGATGTCCTTTTTGGAGGAGTCTCCACTATGCCACTTCAAGCACTAATGGAAATTTTTGAGTACTTGATCTTAAATAATCTAATCTTCCACTTTCAAATTCTGCTCCAGTTTATTCCTGGAACCCAATGTTTTTAGCATTATTTTAATGTAAACTTGGGACACCTATCCTTTCCTTCCAACTTCATTTTTAAAGTAAAAGTTTATTTTTCCTTGAAAACCCGAAGGCTTTGAAACCTGTGGAGAACATGCACTTACCCATGCGCTTTTCACTCCAGACAGCAGATTGCTTTTATTACTAAGCCCGTGTCAGTAGGTTTGTCCAGTGTTCATTAGAGCCAAAGGAGCTGCTTAGGACTGCTCATTTAGCTTGGCATATTTGATTGCACCCCAATGTGAGGCAAGAACAATCCTCATTCCTTTGATGCCCTTTGGGAACCATCATTCAATTCATTCTTATGGGAACTTTGCCCAAGTAAAAATCTGTGTGTTAATCAGCGGCCACAGCCATAGGGTAAAATAGAGAATACAGGCTGTGTACCATAACCCAGGCAGAAACTGGACCTGCTGGGGGGCATCCAACTGAAGGAATGGGACGTTCTCGATGCGATGAGCCCCAGGGAAGGCTGTGGAATGAGGGCTTCTTGTCTTTTTTTTCCTCCTCCCCTCTTCCCGTTCCCCTATGTCTCACCTTTATTTTCCCTTGTTCCCAATTTCTTATCCTCTCTCCTCCTTCTTGTTCCCCCCTAACTTTTCCTTTCTTCTACCTTCCCTTTGTTTTTCTCCTGTCTCTCCTTTTCCTTTTGCCCCCTCACATTTCAGCCACTTTCCTTGACCAGTCTCATTGGTTCCATCTTGCATTAGACCTGAAAACATCTTGCTTTTTTTATTTATGAGCCTCTGACAAAAACTAGGAACCCTCTCCCTAGAAGAAAGCACAGATGTGCAAGTTAAACATACAACTTCCAAGAATTGATGAAACCTGAATCTTCCCATATTAAGAACTTCTGAAATAAGTGTATGTGTGGTCCACTTATTTTCACAAATCAAGAGATAGAAAGGTTTCAAGGAACCACTGTAAGGAGACAAAAACAACTTTAATGAAGTTCGCAAGTAGGTAATTGGCACAAATGTTAAAAAAAATCATGCTGGTTCATAAAGCAGGTACGGAGCTTTGGAAAGCATATGAGGCACAAAACAGTTTCAGATGCAGACACATGCATAAGTTGGTGGTTAGCCAATGTTGAAAATAGAGGCACAACATCATCTACCAGATGACACCTACAGCTCTGTCTATAACTATCGTTGGGAATAGCTGCAGGTGACACATTCTGTTCACTATAAAAACCTAAGGCATTGTATTCTTGTAAGGATTGGCATTAAAGTGAATTTATCTGGTCAATAAATGTAATGACTCTGAGTGATTATTTTTATAAATAAATATTCTGAACATTGAAGTATAATTTTATTACTTAGGAATTACTTTTATTTTAAACACACACATGCAACCTTCCTTTAGCTCCTCTTCTTTCCAAAATAAATTTAAAACCTCCTTCCTCAAGGTACAGTCCTATATATAGGAAGAAACTTTGCTTTGCATATTTGTCATCTTTCCCCAAATCTCCTATTTGGATTTTTTTCTCATTTCCTACCTACTACTCAGTAAAACCAGATGATAATTTTATATTCAAAGTAATTTGCATAATATAAATATGCTATTAAATAAGCATAACAGAAATGTATTCTGTATTGTAAATTACTAATATAATCTCATTTCCATCTGGGAATTTTTTAAGGCATGGTTAAATTTTTAGTAATGTTAAGTTAATAACATTAAAAATGAAACCGGAACCATTTATTCAAAGTATCAGCAATATTATTACTATGTATTTTTAAAAGGTCATCATTTATTTAAAATATAATTATGGAATGTCTCTAAACTACACAAAGACTTAACTTTTTAAAGTATACATTATATTTTCCCATTGATATTTAACTGTATTTAAACAGTGGTTGTTGAATTTTTAAAAGAAGGAAGCACTATATCATTATTGTGTTTTGCCCTTTAAACAAATTTGGCCCATAGGACATTGACCTTCTAAAATCAAAACCTACAGTGTCCACATCAAAGAATTGATGGTCTTAGGTCTGCTTCCTCCTCTTTTGCTGTAAATTCAGGTTCTAGGGGTTATGTGAACTTAAGATAAAAAAAAATCATGAAAATAATTTGGCTAGCTGGAAAAAAAGTCCACCTGGGAAAGGGGGGGTGAAGAGTCAAGTATACCAATTAAATGCCACTTTTTCTTTCTGATTCAGATCTCTCAAATGATCACGATAAACTGAATATGGTGTGTTGGAAGTTAACTCCCTACTGTCTAAGAAAATGAAGAGTATAAGTGATCCAAAACATGATAATTTTTTAAAAAATATCAGTTTCACTGAGTATTTTAACTTCATGTTGTGTGTTTCTTACTTTACTCAAGACTGGGGGCAAACCTTACCTGCTGGTGAGCAAATTGGAGAGTGCCGTGTCAGGGAATACTGATATCGAGTGAAATATTTACCACAGATAATCCATAAAATGTACAATAGGAAGTAGAGGTGATACTAATAATTGGTATTTATATAACACTATATGATTTATCAAAAAGGATTTCACATATATTATATATTCCCCACTCGAGGAGATAGAAGAGGTATATATAATTATTACTCATTGCTTACAGATGGATGGATGGATGGATGAATGGGTGGATGGGGAGAAAGAGAGTCAAGAATAGGATTTTATTTTTAATTGTCTATGTAGGCATTTAAATTTCAGTTTAACACAAACACCAGTTGTATCCCTTCTAATCGCCACAGATAATTTTGTCTGTTTTGCTGATATAGGTGTTGCACATTATTCTCTTTATTTATTCTATCTATGAAGCAACCAAGTTTTATCTGTGCCAGATGTGGCATCCAAGCCAGGTGTTTAGCGCATGCACACATCCCCCAGTAATCAACACTCTTAGAGAATTT
This sequence comes from Choloepus didactylus, assembly GCF_015220235.1. NCBI lineage: Eukaryota > Metazoa > Chordata > Mammalia > Pilosa > Megalonychidae > Choloepus > Choloepus didactylus. Next base: position 46,733,025 of record NC_051334.1, on the reverse strand, counting down.
CAACCATTTCCAGGTTAATTTCTGGTTTGGGTGAATTTTTTAGCCATGAGGATATTTTGAAAAGAGTCTGCAAAACATTCAAATATGAACTTACCTGCACTTATTCATCCATTCATCAAATTCTTACTGAGCAGGTCGTTGACGTGCCAAGTACTATTGGCTGTAGGAGTACAAGAGTGAATTAGAGTGGTCCTGGCCAGCAAGAAGCTAAACAAAATTCCCAAACTATAAAACCAGTTAGACAAAATGTGGTATATACACATGAGGGAATACTATGCCACAGTGAGAAGGAATGAGATCGTGAAACATATGACAACATGGATGAAACTTGAAGACATAATGCCCTGTGAAAAGCCAGGCACAAAAGGAGAGATATTGTATGTTACCACTAATGTGAACTCTGTAAAAAAAACAAAACAAGGGTCTTATAATGTAGAATATAGGGGACCTAGAGATAGACAGCAATTAGTGAAGGAGGAACAATAATCTAATAAGAACAGAAAGACGCGAGGCGGGGCAAGATGGCGGACTGGTGAGCTGTATGTTTTAGTTACTCCTCCAGGAAAGTAGGTAGAAAGCCAGGAACTGCGTGGACTGGACACCACAGAGCAATCTGACTTTGGGCATACTTCATACAATACTCATGAAAACGTGGAACTGCTGAGATCAGCGAAATCTGTAAGTTTTTGCGGCCAGGGGACCCGCGCCCCTCCCTGCCAGGCTCAGTCCCGTGGGAGGAGGGGCTGTCAGCTCTGGGAAGGAGAAGGGAGAACTGCAGTGGCAGCCCTTATCGGAAACTCATTCTACTGATCCAAACTCCAACCATAGATAGACTGAGACCAGACACCAGAGAATCTGAGAGCAGCCAGCCCAGCAGAGAGGAGACAGGCATAGAAAAAAAACAACATGAAAAACTCCAAAATAAAAGCGGAGGATTTTTGGAGTTCTGGTGAACATAGAAAGGGGAAGGGCAGAGCTCAGGCCCTGAGGCGCATATGCAAATCCCGAAGAAAAGCTGATCTCTCTGCCCTGTGGACCTTTCCTTAATGGCCCTGGTTGCTTTGTCTCTTAGCATTTCAATAACCCATTAGATCTGTGAGGAGGGCCCTTTTTTTTTTTTTAATCCTTTTTCTTTTTCTAAAACAATTACTCTAAGAAGCCCAATACAGAAAGCTTCAAAGACTTGCAATTTGGGCAGGTCAAGTCAAGAGCAGAACTCAGAGAGCTCTGAGAAAAAAAGGCAATAATCCAGTGGCTGAGAAAATTCACTAAACACCACAACTTCCCAAGAAAAGGGGGGTGTCCGCTCACAGCCATCATCCTGGTGGACAGGAAACACTCCTGCCCATCGCCAGCCCCATAGCCCAGAGCTGCCCCAGACAACCCAGTGTGATGGAAGTGCTTCAAATAACAGGCACACACCACAAAACTGGGCGTGGACATTAGCCTTCCCTGCAACCTCAGCTGATTGTCCCAGAGTTGGGAAGGTGGAGCCGTGTGAATTAACAAAGCCCCATTCAGCCATCATTTCAGCAGACTGGGAGCCTCCCTACACAGCCCAGCAGCCCAGAACTGCCCTGGGGGGACAGCACTCACCTGTGACATAGCACAGTCATCCCTCAACAGAGGACCCGGGGTGCACAGTCTGGAAGAGGGGCCCACTTGCAAGTCTCAGGAGCCATACGCCAATACCAAGGACTTGTGGGTCAGTGGCAGAGACAAACTGTGGCAGAACTGAACTGAAGGATTAGAGTATTGCAGCAGCCTTAAAACTCTAGGATCACCAGGGAGATTTGATTCTTAGGGCCATGCCCCCTCCCTGACAGCCCAGAAACACGCCCCATATACAGGGCAGGCAACACCAACTACACATGCAAGCTTGGTACACCAATTGGACCCCACAAGACTCACTCTGCCACTCACCAAAAAGGCTAAGCAGAGGAGAACTGGCTTGTGGAGAACAGGTGGCTCGTGGATGCCACCTGCTGGTTAGTTAGAGAAAGTGTACTCCACGAAGCTGTAGATCTGATAAATTACAGATAAGGACTTCAATTGGTCTACAAATCCTAAAAGAACCCTATCAAGTTCAGCAAATGCCACGAGGCCAAAAACAACAGAAAATTATAAAGCATATGAAAAAACCAGACGATATGGATAACCCAAGCCCAAGCACCCAAATCAAAAGGTCAGAAGAGACACAGCACCTAGAGCAGCTACTCAAAGAACTAAAGATGAACAATGAGACCATAGTATGGGAGACAAAGGAAATCAAGAAGACCCTAGAAGAGCATAAAGAAGACATTGCAAGACTAAATAAAAAAATGGATGATCTTATGGAAAATAAAGAAACTGTTGACCAAATTAAAAAGATTCTGGACACTCATAGTACAAGACTAGAGGAAGTTGAACAACGAATCAGTGACCTGGAAGATGACAGAATGGAAAATGAAAGCATAAAAGAAAGAATGGGGAAAAAATTGAAAAAATCGAAATGGACCTCAGGGATATGATAGATAATATGGAACGTCTGAATATAAGACTCATTGGTGTCCCAGAAGGGGAAGAAAAGGGTAAAGGTCTAGGAAGAGTATTCAAAGAAATTGTTGGGGAAAACTTCCCAAATCTTCTAAACAACATAAATACACAAATCACAAATGCTCAGCGAAACCCAAATAGAATAAATCCAAATAAACCCACTCCGAGACATATACTGATCACACTGTCAAACACGGAAGAGAAGGAGCAAGTTCTGAAAGCAGCAAGAGAAAAGCAATTCACCACATACAAAGGAAACAGCATAAGACTAAGTAGTGACTACTCAGCAGCCACCATGGAGGCGAGAAGGCAGTGGCACGATATATTTAAAATTCTGAGTGAGAAAAATTTCCAGCCAAGAATACTTTATCCAGCAAAGCTCTCCTTCAAATCTGAGGGAGAGCTTAAATTTTTCACAGACAAACAAATGCTGAGAGAATTTGCTAACAAGAGACCTGCCCTACTGGAGATACTAAAGGGAGCCCTACACACAGAGAAACAAAGAAAGGACAGAGAGACTTGGAGAAAGGTTCAGTACTAAAGAGATTCGGTATGGGTACAATGAAGGACATTAATAGACAGCGGGGAAAAATATAACAAACATAAACCAAAGGATAAGATGGCTGATTCAAGAAATGCCTTCATGGTTATAACGTTGAATGTAAATGGATTAAACTCCCCAATTAAAAGATATAGATTCGCAGAATGGATAAAAAAAAATGAACCATCAATATGTTGCATACAAGAGACTCATCTTAGACACAGGGACACAAAGAAACTGAAAGTGAAAGGATGGAAAAAAATATTTCATGCAAGCTACAGCCAAAAGAAAGCAGGTGTAGCAATATTAATCTCAGATAAAATAGACTTCAAATGCAGGGATGTTCTGAGAGACAAAGAAGGCCACTACATGCTAATAAAAGGGGCAATTCAACAAGAAGAAATAACAATCGCAAATGTCTATGCACCCAATCAAGGTGCCACAAAATACATGAGAGAAACACTGGCAAAACTAAAGGAAGCAATTGATGTTTCCACAATAATTGTGGGAGACTTCAACACATCACTCTCTCCTATAGATAGATCAACCAGACAGAAGACCAATAAGGAAATTGAAAACCTAAACAATCTGATAAATGAATCAAATTTAACAGACATATACAGAACATTACATCCCAAATCACCAGGATACACATACTTTTCTAGTGCTCATGGAACTTTCTCCAGAATAGATCATATGCTGGGACATAAAACAAGCCTCAGTAAATTTAAAAAGATTGAAATTATTCAAAGCACATTCTCTGACCACAATGGAATACAATTAGAAGTCAATAACCATCAGAGACTTAGAAAATTCACAAATACCTGGAGGTTAAACAACACACTCCTAAACAATCAGTGGGTTAACGAAGAAATAGCAAGAGAAATTGCTAAATATATAGAGACAAATGAAAATGAGAACACAACATACCAAAATCTATGGGATGCAGCAAAAGCAGTGCTAAGGGGGAAATTTATAGCACTAAACGCATATATTAAAAAGGAAGAAAGAGCCAAAATCAAAGAACTAATGGATCAACTGAAGAAGCTAGAAAATGAACAGCAAACCAATCCTAAACCAAGTAGAAGAAAAGAAATAACAAGGATTAAAGCAGAAATAAATGACATAGAGAACAAAAAAACAATAGAGAGGATAAATATCACCAAAAGTTGGTTCTTTGACAAGATCAACAAGATTGACAAGCCCCTAGCTAGGCTGACAAAATCAAAAAGAGAGAAGACCCATATAAACAAAATAATGAATGAAAAAGGTGACATAACTGCAGATCCTGAAGAAATTAAAAAAATTATAAGAGGATATTATGAACAACTGTATGGCAACAAACTGGATAATGTAGAAGAAATGGACAATTTCCTGGAAACATATGAACAACCTAGACTGACCAGAGAAGAAATAAAAGACCTCAACCAACCCATCACAAGCAAAGAGATCCAATCAGTCATCAAAAATCTTCCCACAAATAAATGCCCAGGGCCAGATGGCTTCACAGGGGAATTCTACCAAACTTTCCAGAAAGAACTGACACCAATCTTACTCAAACTCTTTCAAAACATTGAAGAAAATGGAACACTACCTAACTCATTTTATGAAGCTAACATCAATCTAATACCAAAACCAGGCAAAGATGCTACAAAAAAGGAAAACTACCGGCCAATCTCCCTAATGAATATAGATGCAAAAATCCTCAACAAAATACTTGCAAATCGAATCCAAAGACACATTAAAAAAATCATACACCATGACCAAGTGGGGTTCATTCCCGGCATGCAAGGATGGTTCAACATAAGAAAATCAATCAATGTATTACAACACATTAACAAGTCAAAAGGGAAAAATCAATTGATCATCTCAATAGATGCTGAAAAAGCATTTGACAAAATCCAACATCCCTTTTTGATAAAAACACTTCAAAAGGTAGGAATTGAAGGAAACTTCCTCAACATGATAAAGAGCATATATGAAAAACCCACAGCCAGCATAGTACTCAATGGTGAGAGACTGAAAGCCTTCCCTCTAAGATCAGGAACAAGACAAGGATGCCCGCTGTCACCACTGTTATTCAACATTGTGCTGGAAGTGCTAGCCAGGGCAATCTGGCAAGACAAAGAAATAAAAGGCATCCTAATTGGAAAAGAAGAAGTAAAACTGTCATTGTTTGCAGATGATATGATCTTATATCTAGAAAACCCTGAGAAATCGACGATACAGCTACTAGAGCTAATAAACAAATTTAGCAAAGTAGCGGGATACAAGGTTAATGCACATAAGTCAGTAATGTTTCTATATGCTAGAAATGAACAAACTGAAGAGACACTCAAGAAAAAGATACCATTTTCAACAGCAACTAAAAAAATCAAGTACCTAGGAATAAACTTAACCAAAGATGTAAAAGACCTATACAAAGAAAACTACATAACTCTACTAAAAGAAATAGAAGGGGACCTTAAAAGATGGAAAAATATTCCATGTTCATGGATAGGAAGACTAAATGTCATTAAGATGTCAATTCTACCCAAACTCATCTACAGATTCAATGCAATCCCAATCAAAATTCCAACAACCTACTTTGCAGACTTGGAAAAGCTCGTTATCAAATTTATTTGGAAAGGGAAGATGCCTCGAATTGCTAAAGACACTCTAAAAAAGAAAAACGAAGTGGGAGGACTTACACTCCCTGACTTTGAAGCTTATTATAAAGCCACAGTTGCCAAAACAGCATGGTACTGGCACAAAGATAGACATATAGATCAATGGAATCGAATTGAGAATTCAGAGATAGACCCTCAGATCTATGGCCGACTGATCTTTGATAAGGCCCCCAAAGTCACTGAACTGAGTCTTAATGGTCTTTTCAACAAATGGGGCTGGGAGAGTTGGATATCCATATCCAAAAGAATGAAAGAGGACCCCTACCTCACCCCCTACACAAAAATTAACTCAAAATGGACCAAAGACCTCAATATAAAAGAAAGTACCATAAAACTCCTAGAAGATAATGTAGGAAAACATCTTCAAGACCTTGTATTAGGCGGCCACTTCCTAGACTTTACACCCAAAGCACAAGCAACAAAAGAGAAAATAGATAAATGGGAACTCCTCAAGCTTAGAAGTTTCTGCACCTCAAAGGAATTTCTCAAAAAGGTAAAGAGGCAGCCAACTCAATGGGAAAAAATTTTTGGAAACCATGTATCTGACAAAAGACTGATATCTTGCATATATAAAGAAATCCTACAACTCAATGACAATAGTACAGACGGCCCAATTATAAAATGGGCGAAAGATATAAAAAGACAGTTCTCTGAAGAAGAAATACAAATGGCCAAGAAACACATGAAAAAATGTTCAGCTTCACTAGCTATTAGAGAGATGCCAATTAAGACCACAATGAGATACCATCTAACACCGGTTAGAATGGCTGCCATTAAACAAACAGGAAACTACAAATGCTGGAGGGGATGTGGAGAAATTGCAACTCTTATTCATTGTTGGTGGGACTGTATAATGGTTCAGCCACTCTGGAAGTCAGTCTGGCAGTTCCTTAGAAAACTAGATAAAGAGTTACCATTCGATCCAGTGATTGCACTTCTCGGTATATACCCGGAAGGTCGGAAAGCAGTGACACGAACAGATATCTGCACGCCAATGTTCATAGCAGCATTATTCACAATTGCCAAGAGATGGAAACAACCCAAATGTCCTTCAACAGATGAGTGGATAAATAAAATGTGGTATATACACACGATGGAATACTATGCGGCAGTAAGAAGGAACGATCTCGTGAAACATATGACGACATGGATGAATCTTGAAGACATAATGCTGAGCGAAATAAGCCAGGCACAAAAAGAGAAATACTATATGCTACCACTAATGTGAACTTTGAAAAATGTAAAACAAATGGTTTATAATGTAGAATGTAGGGGAACTAGCAATAGAGAGCAATTAAGGAAGGGGGAACAATAATCCAAGAAGAACAGATAAGCTATTTAACGTTCTGGGGATGCCCAGGAATGACTATGCTCTGTTAATTTCTGATGGGTATAGTAGGAACAAGTTCACAGAAATGTTGCTATATTATGTAACTTTCTTGGGGTAAAGTAGGAACATGTTGGAAGTTAAGCAGTTATCTTAGGTTAGTTGTCTTTTTCTTACTCCCTTGTTATGGTCTCTTTGAAATGTTCTTTTATTGTATGCTTGTTTTCTTTTTAACTTTTTTTTCATACAGTTGATTTAAAAAAGAAGGGAAAGTTAAAAAAAAAAAAAGAAAAACAAGGAAAAAAAAAGATGTAGTGCCCCCTTGAGGAACCTGTGGAGAATGCAAGGGTATTCGCCTACCCCACCTCGATGGTTGCTAACATGACCACAGACATAGGGGACTGGTGGTTTGATGGGTTGAGCCCTCTACCATAAGTTTTACCCTTGGGAAGATGGTTGCTGCAAAGGAGAGGCTAGGCCTCCCTATGGTTGTGCCTAAGAGCCTCCTCCCGAATGCCTCTTTGTTGCTCAGATGTGGCCCTCTCTCTCTGGCTGGGCCAACTTGAAAGGTGGGGTCACTGCCCTCCCCCCTACGTGGGATCAGACATCCAGGGGAGTGAATCTCCCTGGCAACGTGGAATATGACTCCCAGGGAGGAATGTAGACCCGGCATCGTGGGACGGAGGGCGTCTTCTTGACCAAAAGGGGTATGTGAAAGGAAGTGAAATAAGCTTCAGTGGCAGAGAGATTCCAAAAGGAGCCGAGAGGTCACTCTGGTGGGCACTCTTACGCACACTTTAGACAACCCTTTTTAGGTTCTAAAGAATTGGGGTAGCTGGTGGTGGATACCTGAAACTGTCAAGCTACAACCCAGAACCCATGAATCTCGAAGACAGTTGTATAAAAATGTAGCTTATGAGGGGTGACAATGGGATTGGGAAAGCCATAAGGACCACACTCCACTTTGTCTAGTTTATGGATGGATGAGTAGAAAAATAGGGGAAGGAAACAAACAGACAAAGGTACCCAGTGTTCTTTTTTACTTCAATTGCTCTTTTTCACTCTAATTATTATTCTTGTTATTTTTGTGTGTGTGCTAATGAAGGTGTCAGGGATTGTTTTAGGTGATGAATGTACAACTATGTAATGGTACTGTAAACAATCGCATGTACGATTTGTTTTGTATGACTGCGTGGTATGTGAATATATCTCAATAAAATGAAGATAAAAAAAAAAAGAACAGATAAGATATTCAGGGTAATCTTAATGATATGGGAATGCTCAGGAATGACTAAGGTTTGTTGATTTTCTTGGAGTATGGTAGGAACATATTAGAAGCAATGTAGTTATTTTAGGATATTTGTTTTTCTTATTCCTTTGTTTTGTTTTGTTTGAATTTTTTTTTAATTTTTTGATAAATAAAGTTTAGAAAAAAAACAGAAAGTATTGTGAGAAGTTTGGTTGCTAAGAATTTAACTCCTCTCAAGACAGTGTTTTGTTGTTTGTTTGTGACTTTTAAGCCTTCTCAATTGGTATAGGGCAAAATAATTTTTGTGGATTTGAAAGACCCTAATTCATTGATTCTCAAATTGTCAGTGGACTAAAAAATCACCTGGTGAACTTGTCAAAATTGAGATGGTTGGCCTCACTCCCAGAGATACTGATTTAATTTCTTGAGTAGGATCAGTCAATTTGAATTTTTGAGAAGCTCGCTCTCCCCAATCCTGGGCATTCAAAAAAATGAGTTTGAGGCACTCGAATTTTTCTCAAAATATTTTCCAATAAAGCATTCTTTACTTGTGAGCCTTGCACATCCAGTTATGCACTTTCTTTGGATCTTGATTCATTGAAGAATTTTGAGAATAACCTAAATGCTTTGCATTCTCACAATTTGGGTGAGCTCCGTGAATTCTTCTTTATTTCCCTTTATCATGATTAACTCTGTCTGTTTTCTTGAATCATGTTATACTTACCTTGATTACAGAAATGAACATATTCCCTGTTTTCTTGTCTGAGACTGTCCATTTCTCTCATTTGACAGTGAGCTATGTAAGGGCAAGAACTTCATAGTCGACTATCAACTTCTCTTTGCTCAGGAGAGGTTTTCAAAAAACACTCATTATATTGAATTAAATGAACAGGATTTTTTAAAGTTGGCAATTTGTATGCTTTCCTATTGTAAGAGCTTCTTGGAATTTCCTTAACATGATTCTCCTCTACTGACAGCAATAAGCAGGAAGCCCTAGAAAGGGTCCTTTGCACTCTCCAACTAGACACAGGAAAATGTTGTTTTAAAGGGCTGTTCCTCATGTTCCAGACATCCCTCGTACTTACCTCAACCACAAACCTTTGCCTTGTCTTTGTGTTTAATTCATGAGGAAAAGAAACTTTACTTAACCCATATTTTCCTAAACTGTTTTCTCATATAACACTTGGATTCAAATAGAGAATTTTCACTGTGATGAACCCATTATAAAGTTTTTCAGTGAGGCTCTGTGCAAGTATTGTTTGAGTAGTTGTGAGCATTGAACACAAACACAAACACACACACAACAGCAACATCTGCAAAAAGTCCATGTGCATCATTTCATTGTGCTATTCAAAAATACAGAAGAAAATTAGTTAAATAAAAACACACGACAGTGAATATGTCTGCTGAGAATACTTCCTTGTGTTTTACATTATCACAGCTAAACATTAAGTTAGACCCTTAACTTGATTTTAATGTATTTAAGCAATAACCAGCAAGGCACAGAGCACTTTCTGGGAATTAATGAGCAGCAACAAGAGTTGATGGCCCAAGTTGAACCAAGGACAATTAATCCCAGCTGGTTATTAATTCTCCAGGAAATGCCCAACATTGAGATCAGTATTACTATTTATAAGCCTTTATATATGAAGAAGAGAATTACATATATCCCCCCTGCCATGCCTTCATTTTGGAGAGTGCTGTGGGAAAGCGAGGATTGAATCACACTGCTGTTGCTGCATTAAGCCTTTCCTGCTAAATTAAAAGTAATTACCAAAATGAAGGCTTTGGTCAATAACCAAAGAAATACATCAGAGCCACCATATACTACTCTCCTCTTCCTAACCTACAAGAAAATTAAAAGAAAGTCATAATGCACCTTTGTGGGACTTTTTTTTTTTGAACTTTAAAAAAACAATTTCAAACTTACAGGACAGTTGCAAAAATAAAACAAACCCTATACAGAGAACTCTAATATACCTCCACTCTTCCCAGATACCCAGACCCACCAATTTTAACATGTTGCCACCTTCATCATATCATTCTATCTATATAGCATCTGTCTGCCTGTCTGTCTGTCTATCTATCTATCTATCTATCCCGGTTTGCTAATGCTGCCCGTTATGCAAAATAGCAGAAATGGATTGGCTTTTATAAAGGGGGCTTATTTGGTTACAGAGTTACAGTCTTAAGGCCATAAAGTGTCCAAGGTAAGGCATCAACCATCAGGTACCTTCACTGGAGGATGGCCAATGGTGTCCAGAAAACCTCTGTAAGCTGGAAAGCCATGTGGCTGGCATCTGCTGATCCTGGATTGAGTTCCAGCTCCTCTCTCAGTTCCTGTGCATTCTTCAAAATGTTGCTCTTGGGGTGTTTGTTCTCTCTTAGCTTCTCCAGAGCAAAAGTCTGCTTTTAACAGCCATCTTCAAAACGTGTCTCTCAGCTGCAGCTCCAAAATGTCACTCTTAGCAGACTCTCCAAAGTGTCACTCTTAGCTGCTCTAGCAGTGAGCTCCTTCTGTCTGAGCTTTTATAGGGCTCCAGTGAACTAATCAAGGCCCACGCTGAATGGGTGGGGCCATGCCTCCATGGAAATTATCTAATCAGAGCTATCAACTACAGTTGGGTGGGTCACATCTCCATGGAAACAACCTATTCCAGCAGTTCAACTTAATCAACTCTAATACATCTGCCCCCCACAAGATTGCATTACAGAATACGGCTTTTTCTGGGGGACATAATATATACAAACCAGCACACTATCTATTTTATGATCCTTGAACACATAATACTTCCATGTGTATGAAAAAAAAATTACTTATGTAATCACCTTAAGTGCAGTTACCAAGTTCAAGAAATTTAACATGGATATAAAGATTACATTCTATATTCCAATTTTTTCTCGTGTTCCCAGAAATGTCCTCTTGAGCCTTTTCTCCTCCATTCTTACATCTTATCCAGTGTCATGTATTGCATTTAAATGCCATTAGCAATTTAATTTCTTTTTCTTTCTTTTTTTAAAATTGTGGACACATATATACAACATAAATCTTCCCATCCCAATCCCTCCCAAACACACAATTCAGTGGGATTAATCACCTTCACAATATTGCAGTATTCATCCATTACTTGAATTTTTGCTTTACCTCAAACAGAAACTCTGCAATCATTTTGCCTTAACTCTCCATTGCCCCTGTCCCTCACCCCTAGTAAGCCATACTCTATTTTCTGTTTCTATGAGTTTGCATATTCTCTGATATTTTCTTTATGGTTACCATGGGGCTTAAATTTAACATCCTAACTCTATAACAATCTTGTTTGCTTTGATACCAACTTAACTTCAGTAGCATTCATAAACTATATTCCTAAACCTCTCTCCCCCCCCCACCTTTATGTCGTTCTTGTGACAAACTACATATGTACACATTATGAGTATTGAACCATTGATTTCTCATTACATTTTATGCATTTATCTTTTAGATTCTGTAGGAAGTAAAACATGGAGTTATAAGTCAAAAATGCAATAATACTGGTATTTATATTTACCCATTTCATTATCTTTACAGGAGATATTTATTCTTCATGTGGCTTCTATCAATTGTCTGGTGTGCTTTCCTTTCAACCTGTAGAACTTCTATAAATATTTCTTGTAGGGCTAGTTTTTTTTTTTAATTCATTTTTATTGAGATATATTCAAATACCATGCAGTCATACAAAGCATACATTCAATTATCCACAGTACCATTATATAGTTGTGCATTCATCACCAAAATTAATTTTTGAACATTTTCATTACAACACACACAAAAATAATAAGAATAAAAATTAAAGTGAAAAAGAACAATTAAAGTAAAAAAGAACACTGGGTACTTTTTTTTTTGCCTCCATTTTTCTACTCATCCATCCATACACTGGACAAAGGGAGTGTGATCCACATGGCTTTCCCAATCACATTGTCACCCCTCATCAGCTGCATTTTTATACAATCATCTTCAAGATTCAAGGGTTCTGGGTTGCAGTTTGATAGTTTCAGGTACTTACTGCCAGCTATTTCAATTCGTTAGAACCTAAAAAGGGTTGTCTACATTGTGCGTAAGAGTGCCCACCTGAGTGACCTCTCAGCTCCTTCTGGAATCTCCCTGCCACTGAAGCTGATTTCATTTCCTTTCGCATCCCCCTTTTGGTCAAGATGTTCTCCATCCCTTGATGCTGGGTCTAGATTCCTTCACAGGAATCGTATTCCACGTTGCCAGGGAGATTCACTTCCCTGGGTGTCAGATCCTACATAGGGAGGAGGGCAGTGATTTCACCTGCCAAGTTGGCTTAGCTAGAGAGACAGGGCCACATCTGCGCAACAAAGAGGCATTCAGGAGGAGGCTCTTAGGCACTATTATAGGCAGGCCTAGCCTCTCCTTTGCAGCAACAGTCTTCCCAAGGGCAAGTCCTGTGGCAGAGGGCTGAGCCCATCAAACCACCAGTCTGTAGGGCTAGTCTTGTGGTGATGAAGTCCCTTAGCTTTGTTTACTTGGGAATGGTTTAATACTTCCCTCATTTTTGAAATACAGTTTTTCTGGAAGTAGAATTCTTGTTTGGTAATTTTTTTGCTTTCAGCACTTTAAATGTGTCTTCCCACTGCCTTCTTACCTCCATGGTTTCCTATGAGAAATTGGCACTTAATCTTATTGAGGCTGCCTTGTACATAACACGTTGCTTCTCACTTGTGGCTTTCAGAATTCTCTCTTTATCTTTGGCATTCAACAGTTTGATCACAGCATGGCACAGTGTGGGTCTATTTGTGTTTATCCTGTTTGGAGTTCGTTGAGCTTCTTGGATGTGCATATTCATGTCTTTTGTTAAATTTAGTAAGTTTTCAGCCATTATTTCCTTGAATATTCTCTCTGTCCCTTTCTGTCTTGTTTCTCCTTCTGAGTCTCCCACAATATGTATTGTGGCGTCCCACTGGTTCATCAAGCTCTGTTCACTTTTCTTTATTACTTCCTCTTTCTGCTCCTCACACGGATTGATTTCAATTGTCTTATCATCAAGTTGACTGATACTTTCTTCTGCCAGCTCCAATCTGCTGTTGAACCCCTCTAGGGAATTTTAAATTTCTGTTACTGTGGTCATCGGTTTTGTTTGGTTCCTTTTCATATTTCCATCTCTCCAATGGTATTCTATTTATGTTCACCTATTGTTTTCCTGATTTCCTTTAGCTCTTTGTCTATGTTTTACCTTTAACTCTTTGAGCATATTTAGGATCATTTTTTAAAAGTCTTTGTCTGGAATGTCTCAGGTCTGATCCTCCTCATTGATGGTTTCTACAGTTTTGATCTTCTTTGCCTGGGCCATCATTTCCTGTCTCATTGTATGACTTGTAATCCTTTGTGGAAACCTGGATATTTTGATATTTTAATGTGTTATCCCCAGAATTTAGATTCTAAGGCATCAGTTGATGGCTAAGTTATTCCAGTGAAGCTAAAGGACAATAGATAAATGATATTAAAATGAAATTTATATGTCAAAATGAATATGGAAGTAAGTGAAATAATATATTAGGAAGTTGGGCTGAAAAGAGGGAATTGTAAGAGATTAGAAATCAGATAATGTTGTCCTTGAAGGATGAGACCTTGGTAGATGATAGGGAGATCTGCTTCTTAGAAGTTTGGACACACATAGTGCTGCAAGAGGTGAACCATACTGTGCTGGTTTGAAGCTGTTATGTACCCCAGAAAAGACCATGCTATTTTAACACATTCTTGCTGGGGCAGGCCTATAGTGGGTGAGAATTTTTGGTTCAATTGAGATGTGACCCAGCCCATTCAAGGTGGGTCTTAATTCAGTACTGGAGCCCTTTATGAGAACACAGAGAGAGAAACACCCAGAGATATTTGGAGACAGCCATTGAAACCAGAGCCAGGAGAGAAGGACCAGCAGACATTGCCATGTGACAGAGGAACCCTGGATGCCAGCAGCCTTTCCTCAGAGAAGGTATCTTCCTCTTGATGCCTTAATTTGGACATTTTCGTGGCCTTAGAACTGTACATTTGTAACCTAATAAAACCTGATTGAAAAAGCCAACCCATTTCTGGTATATTGCATTCCAGCAGCTTTAGCACACCAAAACACCTACCAAAATCCAGAAAAAAAATTCTTATAGAGAACTGCCTAAAGCAAAAGATTGCATCACTAAAAAGATCTGACAGTCTTCTAATCTTTGCATAGATATAGCAAATATTTAAGTCCAGTTTAGGATAATTTTAGGTCATGCTTTCAGAAAATCTAGAGACAGTTAATAAAAGTAATTGGGCCAGAAAGTGGGGGAGCATGCACAGAGTGGATTAATAAGTTAAAATTTTAGCTTCATTTTAGTCTTAAATTCTGAAGTCCCACTCCCCCCACCCCTGGTCTTAACAGGGACAAAAGGAGCCTAGGACAAAATCAGTACATTTGTAACAGGGGAAGACTTTTTCCACTCTCCGGAAAGTACACACCTGTAGGTTTAACCTGATTATAGCAATATGTTCTGACCAAGATTTCCTTTGAAAGACAATGAGAATTCTCTGAGGAAACAGATATTAAAAGTCTGTCTAAATCATTGACTGTTGTACTGTGGTTTTTGGAAATACAGCCTGCAGTATTTAGTGGTAAAAAGATATGATGTCATCAACTTACCTGAAAATGGTGAGAGAAAGAGAGAGAGAGAGACAGAGAGAGAGAGAATGATAAAGCACTCTGGATTCAGCAGCCCTGGGTCTTAGGTTCCATATTAGAAAAGTGGAAACTATTTTTTTTCTCTTTAATGTAGTAAAGAAGGAAGTGGCACTCAGAATAATTCTTGTTACATAAAATAAAATACAGGGTGAAAAAGGAATATGTCCATTCCTTGTGATAAAATGAGTCCACAGACTAGTCCAATGTTTTTTAAAAAGCATAGGAAACTTGCCCATAGTTAGTTTGAATTGGAATCTTAAGCTCAGTGCTTTGATGAAATGTGTTTGTTCTTGCTGATACTTTCTTTAAAGGATGTGATTACCAAATTATAGAGCCACTGAGTGAAAAAGAACATAAGAATAGTCAGCAGTATAAGGTAATGATAATGTTTCTCACTGGAAGCTGAGTAGCCTTGTGTGCCCTAGCTTCCAAAGTTATGTATCATCATTTCCACACTATTTGGTCCAAGTAGTCCCAGATTCAAAGGGAGGGGACATAGACTTCACCTCTCGAAGGGAGGTCTGTCAAAGTATTCGTGGCTGTTTTATTTTTAATTGACACACTACTTGGTTGATACTTGTAATGGCCCTTCCTTTGTGCCTTCCGTGTCTGCAGTCACGGCCAAGTGAGATTTACAGGATGGTAATTTCATCATTTTTCTCCATGATCATTCCTCAGTCAGCCATTGTATTAAATTTTTGTTACAGCCATAACAAATTACAAATTACCAAATACATAGTGACTTAAAATGACACAAACTTATTATCTTACAGTTGTGAAGGGTCCAAAATGGGTCTTACAGGGATAAAATCAAGGTGTTAGCAGAGCTGCTTTCCTTCTAGAAGCTCCAGGGGAGAAAGCTCCAGAAAAGCCTTTTCCACTTTCTAGAGGCCATCCGCAGTCCTCAGTTTGTGACACCTTCTTCTGTCTTCAAAGCCAGCAGTGTTTCAGTGTTTCTTCATCTTCAAAACTCCCTCTCTCCCTCTTCCTCTCCCTCTCCCTCTCCCTCTCCCTCGCCTTCTCTCTGTGACATTGTGATGTCTGATATCTTACTAAAAGTTGGATGTTACCAGCTATAACATGGCCATCAACTTAATTTTGACTTTAGAGTAGCTTGGTACATGTTCTAATTGCCAGGCTTGTGAAACATTCCTGATCTGATTTTCTAATTCTTCACAGCAAAATTATATATGGCAATTATCCTTTCTCGCCCTCAGCCTGGTGCCTGTCACAGAGTAAACTTTCAAGTAATGTGTGTTGAAGGAACTGATAAAATATTGGGTATGATTTCTTTTTATTAGGTGATGCATTTATGCTGCAAATAATCCATAATATATATTCTCTTTTAAAAAATTTTATCGAGGTAGCATATACATATATACAAAATGACTTTCCCTGATAGTGTGTTTATAAAGAAAAAAACATGTAAATATTTCAGCTATTTACAGTATAGTTCTGATATTTACATTCAATTTCTCTTCACTGAGATCCTTGGCCAGGTGTAGCTAAAGTGAATGACCCTATATGGATATTGTCTATATCTGTATCTTCTTTCCAATGATTGACCAAGGTGGCCCACATTGCACTACCCACTTTCTCTTATTAGGACTGATGGGTGAATTGCACAGAATGTGTTTCTATGTGCCAGTATTCAGAGCTGAGTATTCATATTGTAATGTCTATACCACTAATGTTTCTACAGCTATTTCCACTTGCTAATGGACAGCTACATGTAAAAATGAAAATCCAAGGAATGTGGCTGTACATTAATTTTCCCCTTGGAAAAATTATGCCCATTTCCTGAATACACAGAAGAGTTTTATAGATCAACCTCCTGTTTAGCAGAAACACATGAATAGCTTTTAAGCTGAGTTCTTTCTGATAAATGACCCTCTCAAAACTAAGAATCCTCATATTTTATGCACATGCTCTGACCAAGATGGCTTTAACTCCACCTTTGCATTATTAAACTTTAGGCAGGCTTCTCCTTGACTCTAGGCCCCTGATCTCCTTCACCCTGATCCTTACAAAATCTAGATGGAACATGTTCCATCTGGCCTTAACAGAAAACTCAGGAGAAAACTCAATGTGATATCACACCCCATTGCTTGACCTCCCCCTAACATCTTCCAGGATGTTTCCACTAGTTCACTCCAGTCCTTAAAAACCCTCTCAGCTTCTACTTGGTCAGAGTTAAGTTCAGATTTCATTCTGGCCTCTCTCCCCTGTTGCAATAGCCTTGAATAAAGAGATCCTTGCCTGTTTAACATTGCCTGGTGCATTTTTTTCTTTGACAGCCCCATGTCAAAGTCACCACCTTATGTTGGTCTATAAGTAGCTATAAAAGCTACTTTTCCTTGCACAGTAGATTTCTAATTTGTCAGGCAACTGGCCATGCCCAATGAAGTTCCACAGAGCAGAAGCAAGAGTGGGAAGTTTCTCACTGGAAACTTCTGGAGATGCAAATATAAGAGTTGTTAACAGAGAGCCAAGACTCTACAAGAAAGCTAAAGTCCAGGAAACTAAAAAAAACCATCCAAACAGTGTCCTGAATGTCAGAGCTAGAAGAAGGTATGAGTATAGAATACAGGAACCTAAGATTCAGAGAGAGAGGAAGAAAGAGAAGTGGGTGGGAAATAGTAAATGGAGGGTATTCTGGAGCAGAGACTTAGAATAGGAGCTGTTGCCCATAGTTTGCTTTTACAATCAGTCAAGTGCCACATATAGGGTGGAGGTTGGTGTATTGTTCAATGTTCAGGTTACTCCCCATCTGCCCTTCCAGATCCATTCTTCAGCCTTCTCTGCCCTGATTTGAACCCCTTTAGATTGCATTACCCAGGTCCCCTTGCTGTCTGGCTTCCAGTTGGGTTTGGACAATGTGGGGCATCAGGAAGAGCTCTGAGAGCAGGAGGAGAGAGAGATCAGAATATTTATTTATCCCAACTCCCACCCTGCCAAGTTCAGATTGACAAAGGCTGAGTTCTTCTACTGAAGGCTTTGGATTATGTCTAGTGCCTCTTTCCAACAGCTACAGGTGTCGTTGGGTTCCTACAATTTCTGCTTCCCATTTATACTTTAAGGCCTAAGGATAACAGGGTCAAGATGCTTCATATCCATTGCTGGTTCTCATTTCTTTGCGTTCATCTTTGTGAATATACTCTTCAGTAAATTTTCTTCAGAATTCTATTTGGACGTGTCTTCTCTTCTCTGTTGCTGGAATCCCGGCTGATATTCAATAAAATGGATATTTACTAGTGTTGATAAAAATTATAAACATTTCTAAGTGGTGTTGCTATCTTTTAGGTAAGCACGTCTTCAGTGCTGTAAGTCCCCCTTTTATGTAAGACTTGTGATTCAGAAGCAAATTGCTTTGTTTCTACCTTTAAGTGACTTATAATGTGCCAAGATAACAAACCTGAACATGCAAAATATTATAACAGTATAAAGGAATTGCTACAGTGCTGGTAAATGCAGTGGGAGCATGGAAGAAGGATTACTCAAGTCCACTTGGTATTTTCAAGAAAATTCTCTCTTGGCGACATGAAGAGGAATCACTGCTGGATCAGGATCCAATATCATCCCTTGACTTTGTAAAGACTATGGGCACCATCCACAGAGATCCTCTTTGGCAGGCATCTAAGCAAAGGCCTGTCTTGCTTATTAGTGTTTGTTGTATCTTTAACATATAAGCCCTTCCTGAATCAAGTCTGTCTTGGGTCAGGTTACCCAGAGCAGAGACTGAGATGAGGATTCCAGTACAGCTATTTATTAAAGAAGTTCTGCCAAGAGAAACCAGAAAGGGAGTAGGCAAAGCAGGACAAGGAAGGGGAAGAAGCCAAGCAAGGTTATGAGTTCAGGTGATGTCACAGTCTCACCCTAATCCCAAAGCAGTTTGGAAGTGTAAAATGCACTTCAGAGGTTGTTTCCCTGGGACTAATTAGTCATTGCTTATGAGCTGCCCAGGAATGGGGTAGGGTGGAAAGGAACATAAATCTCCCAGTGAAGTGGATCTAATCACCCAAGTGTAGTTCTTTGAAGAAAGTTGCAGGTGTGAGCAGTTAAGAGCAAAGCATGATGAAGTTGGGGGTTGGGTACACAGAACCCATAAAGGAGATTCTAG
Source organism: Choloepus didactylus (assembly GCF_015220235.1). Classification (NCBI taxonomy): domain Eukaryota; kingdom Metazoa; phylum Chordata; class Mammalia; order Pilosa; family Megalonychidae; genus Choloepus; species Choloepus didactylus. Next base: position 46,713,874 of record NC_051334.1, on the reverse strand, counting down.
GGGATCTGGCCAGAGCACCAGCAGCAGCCACTACAAAGCCCTTCCAGAGGCACATGTGCAACTGGTTAAAAGACAGTTAAAGAAAACCTCAGGGAAAAATAAGTAAGTGAAACTTTCTTCATATTATCATTTTTAGATTCTGGAGGCTTTGGAAGTAATTGTGAGTGATGTCTTGTAACTAAAGTGACCATATGTATCCCAGGATGCAGGACATTCTTTGCTAACCCAGACAATCCTGGGGAAATATGGACGACTGGTCGTCCTACTTGTAATTGGATTGCCACCTGGTGAAGAACTGTCAGGTTGTCTCATGAAAGATTGAACCAAACAGAGTCAGTTGTAACTGTAGGAAGTTTGCAAACCTCCCCTGATGTGGTACTTGTTTGGCTTCCAGAGCTTTATTGAAAGCAGGATTCCTTGTCTAGGAAGAAATCAAGTCTCAACAAGGGCTATGAGGGCTGTGGAAGAGGATGGGGGAAGGCTTCAACTTTGGACTGTCTCCTGGGTACAGTGTTGGCCTTTGTCTCCAAGGGAATAAAAATGCATGTCTGAGAAAGACCTTAATTCCACAGAAGGGAAGAGGATACAAAGATTCTCCTGAGAGGTTTACAGTAATGGGACTGGCTCCCAATTGGAAATTCTCCATGGACCTTTCCTAGGACTTTTATCCTGGATGAAATTTTTTGGAATGGTGCATAAGTGCTTCTAAATCTCCAGTGCTGGGATAGAGGAGGTGGGGGGGGGGGGGGTTGACACTAGTTTGAGTATTGTTTAAGTGTCGTTGTGAATTCTATTGATGTGATAACGCATTTCCATTTATCAATGTTTTGTTTAGCTTTATTTCAAGTTTAATGTGGATGATGAGTAATAACACTTCAAATTATATTAACTTTCAATATGAGAAAATATGCCATTTTCATGACATTTTTTGTTTTTTACAAAAGAGAATCAAAAGGTGATTCATGATTCCAGCTCATAGCTTATATACAGGTTGGAAATTTTTCTAAAGGATGTTGTCATGATGATCTCACCCCGGATAAGCTGAAAATATTTAAGATTGAGGGTTTTGAGTTATTGAATTAGAGATAAATCTATATACAGGTGTCAGTTGTAATTATAAGAAACTTTTGGATTTAATGTTTGCCTGAGCTAGAATCAAGGTTCTTTTTTCTATTAGAACAGTTGAAGGTTTATAGAAAAATCATACAGAAAATACTGAGTTCCTATATACCAACTCCCACACGCAATTTGCCCTATTATTAACACTTTGCATGTGGTAACTTTGTTACTATTGATGAAACAATATTATTATAATTATACTATTAACTATAATCCATAGTTTACATTAGGGTTCACTCTTTGTGTTGTACAATTCTATAGTTTCTGTTGTTGTTGTTGTTCTGGTAACATATAAAAGCCTAAAATTTTCCGTTTTATCCACTTCCAGTTATACAAGCCAATGGTGTTAATTACATTCACAATGTTGTGCCACCATCACCATCATCCATTACCAAAACTTTTACATCACTCTAAACAGAAACTGAACCAATTAAACATTAATTCCCCAATCCCCACCCCACATGGCCTCTTGTAACCTGTATTCTAGTTTCTGACTTTATGAATTTGCATTTTCTAATTATTTCATTGTTTCAGTTTCCTTGGCTGCTTAAGCTGGATCAGGATCCATTATCATCCTTTGACTTTGTAAAGACTATGGGCACCATCCACAGAGATCTTTCCTCTTTGGCAGGCACCTAAGCAAAGGCCTGTCTTGCTTATTAGTGTCTGTTGTATCTTTAACATATAAGCCCTTCCTGAATCAAGTCTGTCTTGGGTCAGGTTACTCAGAGCAGAGACTGAGATGAGGATTCCAGTACAGCTATTTATTAAAGAAGTTCTGCCAAAAGGTACATAATGGGTTGGCTTAAACAAAGGGAACTTAATGGCTCATGGTTTTGGGCTAGGAAAATGTCCAAATCAAAGTGTCATCAAGGTACTGCTTTCTTCTCAAAGACTCACGTTTTGGGGCTGGCTGCTGGCGATCCTTAGTCCTGGGCTCCTCTGTCACATGGCAATGAACAAGGTTGCCTCTCCTGGCCTCTCTGTTTTCTTTCAGTTTCTGTCAACCTTCAGCTTCTTGCTTCCCATGGCTTTCTCTCTGTCTGAATTCCTTTCAACTTATAAAGGACTCCAGTAATAGGATTAAGACCCATCTGATGGAATTGGGCCACACATTAAAGTAACCTCATCAAAAGGTCCTTCTTACAATGGGTTCACTCATAGGAATGGATTAAGTTTAAGAACATGTTTTCCTGGGGTGCATAGCTCCAAACCACCACATTCAAATAAGTGAGATTATTCAATATTTATCTTTTTGTGCCTGGCTTATTTCACTCAACATAATGTCTTCAGGGTTCATCCATGTTGTAGCATGCATCAGAACTTGATTCCTTCTTATGGCCAAATATATTCCATTGTATGTATATACCACATTTTGTTTATCAATTTGCCTGTTGGTGGACACTTGGGTTGCTTCCACCTTATCGCAATTGTGAAGAATGACGCTATGAACATTGGTGTGCAATGGCTGTTCAAGTCTTGCTTTTAATTCTTTGGGGTATTGTTCCAGTTTGCTAATGCTGTCATTATGCAAAATACCAGAAATGGATTGGCTTTTATAAAGGGGGTTTATTTGGTTACAAATTTACAGTCTGAAGGCCATGAAAATATCCAAATTAAGGCATCAACATGAGTATACCTTCACTGAAGAAAGGCCATTGGTGTCCAGAAAATCTCTGTTAGCTGGGAAGGAACGTGGCTGGCGTTTGCTGATCCCGGGTTGCATTCCAGCTCCTTTCTCAGCTCCTGTGCATTCTTGGTTCTTTCTCCCAAGACTTTTCTCTCTAAGCATCTGGGAGTCCTGTCTTAGCATACACCAGAGCAAACTCCAGGCTTCATCTCTTAGCTAAATGTCCTTCTGTCTGCATCTCCAAGCGTGTCTACACATCAGTATCAGCAAGCATCTGGGCCTGTGTGGCTCTTTTTAAAGGACTCCAGTAACTAATCAAGAACCACGTTGAATGGGCAGGGCCACACCTCTATGGAAATAATCTAATAAAAATTATCACCTACATTTGGGTGAGTCCCATCTCCATGGAAATAACCTAATCCAAATATCCCACAAGACTGGATTAAAACATGTCTTTTGGAGGGACATGATATATCCAAACTGGCAGAGGTTTAGAACTAGAAGTGGGATTGCTGGGTCATATGGTAATTCTATACTTAATTTTCAGAGGAGCTAACAAACTGTTTTCCACAGCAGCTGTACCATTTTACATTCCCATCAATAATGTTTGAGGATTCCTATTTCTCCACATCCTCTCCAATACTTATTGTTTTTCTTTCTTTAATAGTAGTGATTCTATGGGGTATAAAATGGTATCTCATTGTGGATTTGATTTGTATTTCCCTAATGGCTAATGGTGTTGAGCACCGTTCTAGAGTTCTTAATCCTAACTGCATGTAACCCCAACTCTAGACCAACAAAATCTGAATTTCTGGAAGTGGAGTCCGAGCAGGGCATATGACCTGTGTGGTCTAAATAGTTTTTAACAAGACGCCTTGCATTTTCATTTCTCACTGGGCCCTGCATATTACGTAGCAAGCTCTGGTTCTGGGAGTTAGTAATTTTTACAGCTTCCCAGGTGATTTCAGTGTGAGAAACCTAGTAAAGAAATCTTGATAAGCTAGCCAATAAACAGCACACTCCCTCTTCTGATGAGATAACCCAGAGCCAAAGCCTCTAAAAAGACTGACAGTTTGCCCTGCCCCTTGGTGGCTGTGCTAAAATTTCCAGGTGATTCTGTAACTCCACCCACTTCCCCTGTCTCAATGAAGACTTGAAAGGGCCAAATGGTGTCTACCACCACATCTCCCACATTTAGCCCTAGGAACCAGGGTTGGGGAAACAAAGATGGGCCCTGACTTTTTCCTGGTCCACTCTCTTCAAATAAACACTTTGTGCCCTCTGAATAGTTAGGGAGCAGGAGCAACCACTAGGTTTTCCATTGAGTTCAGTGCCCAGTGAGGACTTTAAACTGTATGAGATACCCTATGGCCATTCATCTAGAATCAAAGGGAGCCACACGGTAGTAGGAGTGTCTGACGCCTAGACACCAAACAGAGTGAATGAGACTTGCTGGACAGAGACTAGACAGAAAAGGAGGCAGAAAACCCAGTCCTGTTTGCCTTTCCTTGTTGTTCTCCCTCTCTGGAGGGGGCTTTGGCTGAATTTTATGTTCTTTGAGTCGGAGACTTCCTTCCTCACCTCTATGTTTGGAACACTTGGGCTACTGAACAAAAACCAGGCACAAGGGTAGAGTGCTGGGGACGAGGATCCCAAATTATGCAAAAGAAAGATTTTGGGTGGATAAGTCCTATGATTCAGAAATTATCAGGTGGATGTATGTTAATACCTTCACAAACAAAAATTGGTATCATGAAGAGAAAGAGAACACAAAGGGTACTTTATGAATATTCTTGTTTATATTGTATTCTACCTTTCATTATTATCAGTTCTTTGCTTCAATAAAATAAAATTAATCAAAATATGATTTGACTTTCTTATCAATAAATGGGTGAATATTTTGAATATTCTTCAGTTCCTGTCAGTGAAATATATGAAGTTAAAATGTTGTCATCAATTAACTCTTTCAACAAATATTTACTGAGCACCTACAACATGCCAGACACTCTTCTAGATGCTGAAGCCACAGCAGTATACAGAATAGACAAAAATCCCTGCTCTCAAGGAGTGTATATTCTAGAGGTGGACAATAAAAATAAATAAAATGTAAAGAATGTTCAATGGGAATAGATGCTACAGAGAAATATAAAGCAGGAAATGGAGTGGCAGGAGGTTGGTGGGGGGTGGGGGTGGCACTCAGGGAATATCTAAATAGTCGCACTGGCCTTGGGTCCAGGGGAAGTTTTGTCCTCAATCTTGGCTGGGATTGGCTACTGCCTCTGAAGGGGGCAAAAGAAGGTTTGATGTTCTGGGACCCAACTACTGGGACAGAATCTCCAGAGATGGAGACAGCCCCTGTTTATACCAACAGGTAAATTTAGTGATTGATGGAATTTGTGGACATCATCAAGAAAAGTGATCCTTTAATGAGGATATCATAACACAAATACCAGGAGTAGATGATAATATTTTGAATTGTTGACTTTTCTTCACGGGTCTGATACATTTTTTAAATCTAAAAGCTTTCAAGACTTAAAGAGGTGGAATTGAATCAGTGTAGCATGTTTTGATGTTGGGGAAGGGGGGTGCAATATGTGCAGAGGACCCCAATCTGTACCTTTTTTTCATTCTCTTGTAACACTTTGATTCAATTTGTGGGCTATAGCTGAAATACTTCTCCACATTTTCATGAGGGAATAAATCCAGTGAAGCACCAACCAGATCCAGACAGTTTCAAACATTTTCAAAAGTTTTTAGAGTCTAGATATTAAGCTCCAACCATACACATACAGAGAATTATTGCAGTCTTCCTATCATCAGACAGTTGACACTTTTGTTTGTATTTCTCTTGGCACTTCTGACTGAAGAGCCACTCTATTCATCTTCAAGTGTTTCAGACTTCTTTCAAAAGTACTTGATTCTATTTTATGGATAATGCACAAATGGGGCAGATTTCCAATATTACTTGTGAGTTTATATTGAGGTCGGTCCCAGGCATACATTTCAAAATGAGTTCCTCACTAGCAGTGACAGCTTCAGCATTTCTATTAGGAAGAAGGGCATAGGGGATGTGTCTGAAATTTGGAAGTGGAGGTAAGCATGGGGAGAATTGTTGGTTGGAGCTTGCTTGAAGTTGCATTTGCATATCAAGGACATTATTTTTACGCAGCTTATATATTACAGGGGGATGGATGGAAAGGAGGAGAGAGCTGGTGGAGGTTTTATTAGGGAAGGTGAAAGCTCCCACCCAGACTCAAACCACCCTTTGAAGCCACGAATGCTTACAGGACTGGAAAGAGCAAAAAGAATAAAGCTCCCAGCTGGCCTTATGCTCCTGTTTACAATTCCATGTTATAGTCAGAGTCAAGTCCAGGATTTCTACATAAAACTTGAAGACTAAGTTTGTCTTAGGCTCTCCTTTTCTTCTTTGTCCCTTCCCCTCCTCTACATACTCTTCCCAGTCCTTCATCCAGTTCCTGCTAGTCTCTGTTTCTCAGTTCAACTTGGCAACTATTTATGGAGGACATGTTAGGAACTTAGCATTCTACTAGGCGCTAGGAGGATGCAACAATGAAATGATGAGTGTTTAAGTTGGGAACTGATGTGAATTCAGGTTGGGAAGTCTTGCAGACTCGTTTACATTTTAACTTGGGACTCCAGAAAACTAAAAGCTTTCAAGACTTAAAGGAAGGAAGCTATTACACCCAGCAACTAGAGGTGGAATTGAATCAGTGTAGCATGTTTTGGTGTTGGGGAAGCGGGGTGCAATATGTGCAGAGGACCCCAATCTGTATCCTTTAAGGTCATACCATCTGGATAACACATCGTCTCAAAAGAGGAGAAAAATCTCAAAGATTCTTTGACCATGTTAAGATTCTATGATGCTGTGATTCTAAGTTGAACCAGAGTTCCTTCTTGGAAAAGCCATTAGATTAGGTGAATTCCCAAGATTCCTTCTAATTCCTGGGTGATTCTACCCTGCTGTTGTCCTTCATATACAAAATGACTCTGCCTATCATTCTTACATGCTATACTTGAACATTTACTCTGTGCTAGTTACAGGAAACAATGGGCGGGCATCCCCAGGAGTTGATGAGGATTCCCTGGTGACCAACAATATTTTTGTCAATGTCTATGAATAGGATTTTAATTGGCAACCAAGAAACAGAATAAAGCAAAATGGCCCACAGTGGGCAGAAACCAAGACCTTATTAACCTTATGCACCTATCAGTTGTGCTAACCAATCATACATGTATTCACCTTATCACACTGTCTTTACTATTGCTTTATTTTTTTCTCACCATGGAATGATATGGTTAAATATTTATTGCCAGGAATTTATGGGAAGATCTGGATCAGAAAAAAGTAATTTCCTGTGAGTAAGTGAGGTATTCCTCAGCTTATCACATACCCCAAAACCAGAAAAGAAAGCTTATCAAGGGTTTGTAGCTGAAGGATTTGTTACAAGTATTCAGGTTTATACATACACACACCCACATATACATACACCTGTATTTTAAGTAACTTAGCTTAGAGCATCAACATTTCAATCTGAACTTTATAAGGATGGCATTGTCTCCATTTTCATTGTCTTGTGAGATGACTGGTGATGTATCTCCCTAACAGAAGGAGATCAATTACATAATTGACATTCTGAAAATTTGAATCAGTGATGTTGCTCACTAATCTAATCACCAAAGTGAAGAAGCTTAGTCCATGGCTATTTTAGGGCCAGAAAAGGAAACTGGCCAAAGAGCTATCCCATGTGTCCACTTCCCAGGTGAGTTACAGCATAGCCTGAAGAGTAAATGAACAAAAAACTTTTAAAACAATTTCCCAAAAGGGGAAAGCTAATTTCTTATAGAACTCTTTGTGCTGGGATGAGGATCAGAGGGGAAATGCTAATAGGATTAAGCTGTAAGAACAAAAACTCATGTTTTGTTTTAGTCTCAGTGTCTTGAATTTGGACTAGGCATTGGAGATCGCTTTCCAGGGGACTACATGGGATGTTCAGATCTGTCTTTATCAATGTCACACTGAATGCAGACATATCAAGAGAACTTTTGAAAACAAATGAAGGGTAACATAGGATTCGTTCATTCGGGATGGCGGGAGTGTTCAATTATACTTTCCTATTTAAATATCAGTGAAAATGCACAATAGTACAGGAACTTAAAGGGAAATATGAAATGTAATGGTGTTTAGTTAGTGAAATGATGGATTTACAGTGGTGAAAGAAAATACGGATAAAATTATTTGATGATGCTTTTTACATTTCTTGTAACATATTTTGGGTTGAGAAAGGATGAAGGATATCAATTGTGAGTTTGTTGGCTCAGTTTTGACTCGAATGAAATGGATTTGCTGTTTTTGTTTCTTTTTCTTCAGATGGTACACACCTTTCTGGTTTTGAGAAATCTGATTGTTATCTCTTAGCTAGAACCATACCTGACCAAGTAATCGTTCCAATTTTGTATGTTTAATCATGCTGAATTCTTACCAAAGATACCTGAGGTAACTCACCTTGAAGGATAAAGATGATTAATTACCAAGTGAGGAGCTCTGGATTTGGGACTGATTTTTTGGTGGAAGTTCAGTGAAAATAGCTTAGGCAAAGGCAGACTCAGTAAGGCAGACAGAAAGAAATGAATATGCTTCTGGGGGAGTAAATCGGGCAAAGCAACCCCACAAAAACTCACTAAAGAAGCAGCCAATGAACTAATTCACAACCAATATCTGATATGTAATTTAAGACCCAAAGATCACTTAACATCAACATACACACGCAGAGAATCTGGCTAGCAACTTGTTCTTGGGCTTGCCTTAGCTGTTTTTATTTTTGTCAGGTGTTTCTCTGGAGGCACAAAAAAATGTAAGACTGAAATTGGATTTATCTATGGCATTTACTTGGATTAATTAGGTAATAAAAGCATTTTCAAATTGCTAATTTACTAAGTAATGTCACCAGAATGCTCAATTACTTTACTTTTATTATTATGATCAGAAGATAAGTGCAAGCCTAGCCATAAAAACCAAAGCAGAGGGCTGCATTTCTTCCATGAGAGAAGAGAGGGAGCAGTCATTCTTTTTTTTTTTTTTTTATTAAATTCAGTTTTATTGAAATACATTCACACACCATACAATCATCCATGATATACAATCCACTGTCCACAGTATGATAACATAGTTATGCGTTCATCACCACAGTCTATCTCTGAACATTTTCCTTACATCAGAAAGAACCAGAACAAGATAAAAAATAAAAGTGAAAAAAAACACCCAAATCATCCCCCCATCCCACCCCGTTTGTCCTTTAGTTTTTATCCCCATTCCTCCACTCATCCATACACTAGATAAAGGGGGTGTGATCCACACGGTCTTCACAATCACACTGTCACCCCTTGTAATCCACATTATTATATAATTGTCTTCAGGAGTCCAGACTGCTGGGTTGGAGTTTGGTAGTTTCAGGTATTTACTTCTAGCTATTCCAATACATTAAAGCCTAAGAGGTGTTATCTATATAGTGCATAAGAATGTCCACCAGAGTGACCTCTCGGAGCAGTCATTCTTTGCATAATTATTGGTATTTGTCATCCTTGCCTTTAAAAAGGGAGCATCAGTTTTTCTAAAGACTGCTTTCTTTGCTTCAGAACCTCTTCTTCAGAAGGCTGTTTATCATCCACATCATCCTCTTTTACCCAGAAACAAATACAGTACTAATACACTTTTCATTAGTCAACTTAATGAAATTAATTTCAGTTCAAAATGTTAATTAAAAAGTGTATATATTTAATTTTTATGAGGATGGAGCTTAAAACACTGTCGGTTCTCAAATGTTAGGTTAAATTACTAGAAGCGTAATTGAAAAGCAGGGTTAATCAGTGTGATATTTAGTATCACCAGCCTGGGGTTGATTTTGACACTGAGTTATAATTAATTTTCCTATACCTTCAAGGAAACAAAGGCTCAAAAATCATGGCATTTGTAACTTAGCATTTAGGGAGAAAATTGTGAAGAAAACAAATATAAGAGGAAATAGTATGGACGTTTTGCCTCAAAGAGAAAAACACTAAAGAAAAAGCTACTAGACCAGATAGTCCATCACTAGAAAATTAATGAGAATTGCATTATTTCTTGGCTTTTGAAAAATTGGTCTTTTGCGAATCTAAGAATGGTGTTAACCTGAAGGAAAAGGATCCAGCTTTTCTAAATAACCTCATTTAATAATTTCCATGAGAGTGACAATTTAAAACTATGCCAAAAATACCAAATCAAGACTCAGGGTTCCTAATCCCTAAATTCTGAGCCCATTTTCTTAAGAAATATCTAAAATACACTTCAAAATGAACCCAATTAATATAATTGCAGTGGACTTATCATACACACTAGATATGCTTCGGTAAGACACAGCTGTTCATGTTATTCATATTTTGCTATTTTTAAAATTAGAATTATGGTTTTATATATGTATGTGTAAAGTAACTTTCTAAAGAGTAAATCTGTTGTCTTCTGCCATCATTAAATTATGTAAAAACAACCCTACAACCAATTAGCGTGGGAATCTTATATTTATGCCTCTGAATATCTCTGCGGTTGTAACAAGGAAAGCAGCCCATACAGGTATTTAATGTAATAGAAACAGGGCACAGGCAGCAACTTGTGTCTCTGGCAGTTGACATGGCAATTTCTTTGCCTCCGATCTCTTCCTCACTCCACTCCGTTTCACCTCTCCGCCTTCCTTCTTCCCCTCACATACACCCACACAGACACACACGCACACGCACACGCGATACAAGGCATCCTCCGGGCCATGGAAGGTGCCATGCGGGAAGTGAAGAGACACCGGAAGAGCGAGGGAAGAGCGCACGGGTGCCCACATCCTTGGCGGCGGGGTGAGTGCGGGTAGTCGCCACCGGTCCCGGGGGTCCGAAGAGAGGAGAGCAGGTTGGGAGCGCGGGGTCGAGAGAGACCTCCCACCCACCAAACCCTCCGCCCCCAAGCAGGGATCTGCAGCACCAGGCGCGGGGCCCGCAGACCCCCACTGGGCGCGGGTAGGGATGGGCGGGCGGGGGGTGGAGCGCAGCGCGGGGCGGCGGGAAAGGGGCGAAGAGGAAGGCTCAGGCTCCCGCTGGCTGAGGGACGGTGGCAGAACCTGCGGGCTAGGTGGTAGGCTCGCCAGCCGGGAAGAAGGAAGACGAGGACCGGCGCTCCGGTTGAGTGAGGAGGCACATGGAGCCCAGGGTTCGGACGGCCGCTGCCTCCTCCCGTAGCGGAGAAGGCGCATCCAGCAGGCTCACGGGCGACAGCGGCAACCTTGCGCGCAGGTGGGCACCCCCGAGCGCGGCGCTCTGCCCCTTCCTGGGTCCGCCGCGGGCCAGATACCCTCCCTTCCGAGCCACTGCACTCGGGGACAAGGGCTGGGCAGGTCCGTGGGGAAGAGGAAGACTCTGTGGTGTGCGCGCCAGTGTGCGCGCGCGCTGTGCTAGGAGGGGAAGAGGTATGGAACAGCTGCCTCCCTTCGGGTCTCACTGTCCCCACCAACAACCCCTTCAGAGGAGCTAAGAGGACCACCAGAGTAGCTTTGGAGGACTGCGATTTCTACCCCCACCCCCCACTCCGCCCGCAATCCTCGGTGTGCGTTGCAGGTCTCTCTCCTCTTCACAATCCACACCCAATAACCCTGAGGACGCTCCTTGCTCCTGGCCCGTGGGTCTGTGGGGGCCACGGGAGGAGGGAGTGATGGTAGGACTGGCCCGGGCATGGGGAAGGCCAGAGTTGCTGGAGTATTGTCTGCCCGGGCCGGTGTCTGCGCCCGCGCGCTCCCTGGCGCTTTCCAGGGCCACAGTGGAAGAAATGGGTTGGTTAAACTTATCTCCGAGGACTGAGTATGCACATGTACTTGGCCCCTTGTGCACATTTAGATGAGGGTTTAATGCAGGCACGTGGAAGGGAGTATTGGTCACTGGTGGGCCCCTCCAAGACCCTCTTGGGATGGCCCAGAGTATGTTCGGGATTGGGAGGGAAGGGAGTGTGTGTGTATGTGTGTGTGCGCGAATGTGCATCGGGGGCGGGGGGGTGTCTCAAGGAGACTTGATTTTCTTGGATTTGCTGCATTTCTTTAAACCAAACTAGGCTTTCGGGGCGTTGGAGTAAATTATGGTTAAGTGGGGTGGATCTCTGGTCGGGTTGAAAAGACCCTGAGGTTTGCCGGGTAGCGGGCCGGGCCGGCGTGCTAGCTTGGTAGCTTTTGGCCCTGTCTCGCCTAGGTGGTTGGGGGTGGGGTGGGTGCTCGTGCCTTTGATTTAAGGTGCCGGAGCTGAGGTCCTTGGAGGAGATAAAAAGCTGCGCGGCACGGTATGTTATTCTCGAATAACTTAAGAATCTCAGTGTCTGTCTGCTTGCTCCCCGCCCCCCACCCCGCACACATACATACACGCACACACACATACACGCACACCCCTTTCATCTTCTAAGAGAGCTCTTTGGGGAGTATAGCTGCTTGGGCTCCCTGATAGATGTTCATAGATTTTTAATTCATCTACTTGTTCCGTTCCTTTTTTTTTTTTTTAAAAGAAGGAAAAAGGACCTATCTGTATTAAAATCCGTGGGGAGTCAAAAAGACCTCTCAGTCCTCACGCTGAAATCAGGGGTTGGGCATTATGATGAAAATATCCCACCAGACTGTTGTTTAGATTGGACAAAGCTCTAGTTCGTGTGAAAATTATTATTTTAAATAGACATCCTACAGCCATGTGACACAGTAACCTTTGCCTGGATCTCTCCTCTTTTCTTTGTGCTAACTTATGGAATTCTTCTAAATCACCTGGTTAACAAAGTGGTCAAGTTGCATTTTAATTTTAAACGACAGGTCTTGAAATGGCTTTAAGTGGGCATGCAGGGCTCTGTGATTCCATGTCTTTCTCAGATTGATCAGAGTGGTGTACAGTTGATGTATCAAACCTTTGGAGGGGAGGGAGTCTTTAGAAATTTTCCGACAGAGGAGAAAGAATATTTTTGTCTCCCGGAGCACATATTTTGCTACTTTTTTCGCATTTGTCCCTGTTAGAGGCTAACAAGATGCATTATTGACAAATGATATGTGGTTTATTTCTCTTTTATGTCTACAGGTGGCAGTATAGAAGCCAAACAGGAGTTTCCAGAAGTGGTTTCTGAAAAATAAGAGTGAATGTACATCAGTAAGCAAGCACAGGAATCTGAAAAACCACAAGTATGTAGAACAATTAATCCACCTATTTGGCCTTATAATTATTGCATTCCAGTAGTAACAACCCATTTGTTGATATGCTCAATATTTTGACATTTATATAGGTTTTTATGAAGTGAAACATATTTTGAGACACTCTCAGAGGAGAAAACAAGTTAATTTATTTCAGACAATGTATTTAAATTAAAAATACTCCATGTCATTATATGACATTACTTCTACTGTTCTAAAGAGAAGCACTGTTTTTTCCAATGTGACAACTGGCTTTGCATTTAACCAGTTGTTGCTTGATATTTGCTTTCAAAAACACTTCCTGAAAACAGTATGAAACTACCAATTGTTCAGAGTAATTTCATTTGGGACAGTGTTAACAAAGTCACCCTGTTAAGCCAAACTAACAGTATCGGCTTTTTACTAAAACTGCATCTCACTAGTGACTTCGCATCACACTGATCAGAATACAGATGTATGAGGAGGGTTCTCTTAAATTAACCTCTTCAGCTTTCTCCTACTACCTTGCTGTTTTCCCAAGACTTAAAATGTAAAAGGCACCTCTTACATGCGCATGCTCACTAAAAGTACTTGGCTGAAATGAGGGCGCCTTTTTCATGCGATTAAAGATAATCAAGTTTGTAAAGTTATTTATTGTAACACAATTCAAAAGAATTTACCATTGATTATCATTAAAATGTAAGGTTTTGCATATGAATGCCCTTTTCAACAGCTGGGTAGCACATTGTGAATGGTAAAAGAAGCCAGAGGGGAAGAAAAAGTACCTTTGTGTATTTTTTTTTTTCTTTCATGAGAATAGTAGGTCATAGCTGTGGTGCTTTCACAGGGAAGGTAAAATTATTGTTGTGTTGGCTGTATAAGGCTCAGGCATCAAAATGCAAATATATATACCTTCATCACAACCCCAGAAATGTAGGGATAACTTGTGAATTTTGACATTCTGCCTTTACCGCTGAGGAGGGATTTGTTTAGCCCCCTGCTAATGAGGGTGTAAAGCAAAGTCAGTTGCTGTTCCTTAAGTTTAAAAAGGTCAAACTGAACAGTTACCAGGAGAAAGGTAATTGGGAGCTCTCATTTATAGACTAAAGACTGAAATGATCTTACAGTAAAGACACCATGGATATGGAGTGGCCTCAGGGAAAGCCCTCGAACATCAAGGTTTGCACTTTCTGTATGAGACTTAGCTTCATTATCTGTCTCAGGAAACTCGGAAATAACCAATTATCTCTCAGTGTCTAGGAGGAATAGGATCTAATCTTCTAAGTCAAAAAGGGGAAAGAGCAAGGTTGAGATTATATTCCAGTTTTGAATTATAGCGTACTCATTGTATAAACGAGACATTTTATTTTTGAGGTATAACATACATACAGTAAGTTGTGTAAAATGCTTTAATCTCAAGTGTACTGCTTAATTAATTTTTATATGTGTATACACCTATGTGACCACCACTCAGGTCAAGATATAGAACATTTCCAGCACCCCAGAAGAATTCCTCTTGTCCTTTCAGGTCAATATTCTCTCTTCCTCCCAAGGTAACCACATTGTGATTTCTAACTCCATCAACTAGTTGTATCTGCTCTTAAACATCATACAAATAATATCATATCATATGAATTCTTTTGTGTATGTCTTCTTTCATGCAACATGATGTCTGTAAGAGTCATCCATTTTGTGTGTATCAGTAGTTCATTTTAATCTATTGCTAGGTCAGATTCCGTTATATGGTTATATCAATTTATTTATCCATTCTCCAGTTGGATCGTTGAGTTGTTTCCAGTTTTTGGATAATATGAATAAAGCAACTATGAACATCTTGAATATATATGTGTTTTGGTGCACAATCCACTCATTTCTCTTTATCATATACCTAGGAATGGAATTACTGGGTCATAGGGTAGGCATATATTAAGTTTTATTTAGTATATATTGCCAAATAGCTTTCCAAAGTAATTGCACCAGTTTAAATTATTCTGGTAGTACAAAAGAGTTCTAGGTAGTCTACATTTTCACTAACATTTGGTTTTGCCTGTCTTTTAAATTTTAGCTGTTTTGGTGGGAGCATCTCATTTTGTGTCTTTTTAAAATAGACTTTAATGTCTAGAGCAGTTTAAGTTTTACCAAAAATTGTGCAGAAAGTAGAGTTCCCATATCAACACTCCCCTCCTCCACATACAGTTAACATCTTGCACTGGTGTGGTGCCATTGTTAGAACTGTGAACTAATATTGATATATAATTATTAATTAAAGTCCATAGTTTACATTAGGATCCACTCTTTGTGTTGTACAGTTCTGTGGGTTTTGATAGATGTGTCGTCATATATCTCCCATTACATTATCATACAAAATAATTTCACTGCCCTAAAAATGCCCTATGCTCTACGTATTCATCCCTTCCTCCACCTTACCCCTGAACCCTCAGCAACCCATTGACCATTTTACCGTCTGTTTTTGATTTTTTTCTTATTTATTTGTATAAGTTTTTTTCTTATTTATTTGAAAAGTTTTGCCTTTTCCAGAACATCACGTAGCTGGAATCATACAATATGTAGCTTTCTCAAACTAGTTTCTTTCACTTAGCAATATGCATGTAAGTTTCTCCACGTCAATTCATAACTTATAGCTTGTTTCTTTTTTATCATTGACTAATACTCCATTATATGGATGTACCACAGTTTATCCATTCACCTGTTGAAGGATGTCTTGGTTGATTCCAGTTTCTGGCAATTATGAATAAAGCTTCTATAAACAACTGTGTGCGGGTTTTTGTGTGGACATAAGTTTTCAACTCATTTGGTTAAATACCTAGGAGCGTGATTGCTGGATCATATGGTAAGCCTATGTTTAGCTTTGTAAGAAGCTGTCAGACTGTCATCCCAAGTGGCTGTACCATTTTGCATTCCTACTGGTAATGAATAATTTCTCATTGTGGTTTTAATTTGCATTTCCTGCTGAGCAATGATGTTGAGTGTCATTTCACATGCTTATTAGCATTTGGATTGCCTTTTGTGAAGTGCCTGTCCAAGTCTTTTGCCTATTTTTGATTTTTTTTCTTATTTATTTGTGTAAGTTCTTTTATATTCTGCATGAGTCCTTTGTCAGCTATATGTATTACAGATATTTTCTTCCCATCTGTGGTTTGCCTTTTCCCTGTCTCAACAGCATATTTGGATTAATTTCAATGACATTCAGTTATCAATTTTTTTCTTTGATGGCTATTGCTTTTTGTGTTCTATTTAGGAAATCTTTGCTTACTTTTGGGTTATTTTTTAAAGCCTCCTTTCTAGTTACTGAAAATATATGAAGGTCCACTGTTTGAAAGTCAGGGCAAAATTAACCATAAGTATATTTCAAGAATTAAAATTTGTGATGTTCTTTGCTACAATATCTTGCAGAGAAGGGGTTTGAAAAAAATGTGTTTTTCATGAAGAAGTATGGCCATATGCTGTTTGTTACTCAAGTGGCTCCTTTGCTGTCTTTCTCCTGCACTGATAATTTATTCAGGGCCTTTCTAGAGTTGAAGGAACTGTGGGGAAGAGCCTGATGGTGCTTAGTTATAGAAAAGAACGTGGCAAAATGGATGGGTATCCACACTTCTCAGTTAATAATCCTTGCTTGCTGAATGATTCTTCCCCTCCCTTCCTTCCTCCATCCCTGAGGAATGTTCCTTCTTTCCTTTGCCTGAAATGTTGATGTTGCTCAGGATTCTGACATTCGTCAACCTTTTCTGTTCTCCATCTACATCTTTTTCCTGAATGCCCTGTATTTACTTTCAGGTCTTCAGCTGCCCCTCTGCATTCTAATGACTCACCAGGTTTTTATCTCCTGCCCCCATCCACCCCCTGTCCCTTAAGGTCCAGATCTGTATCCTTAACTGCCTCCTGCACATCTCCCTCTGGATATCTCACAGGTGCCTTCATTTCAAAAAGTTCTGTTCCTCTCCAGTCTGCTTTTCCGCCTTAGTATATTTGCCATTAATCTAGGATCCTGAAGTCAAAATCTTGGCATTGTCCTTGATTCTCCCACACAACTTTTATCACCCCCCACAGCATATATTTAGTTGGTCATCAAGGCTGCTGAGTCTTTTCCTGTCTCCACAACGCCTTTCAAAGACATCTTCTCTTCCTTGTATTCACTACCTCCTGGTTCTGGTTCTTGAATCCCCCTTTAAGACTGTAGTACTCTAGCCTCTTACCTAATCTCTCTGATTGTCACTCTTGGCTGTAATCCATCTTCTACTTGTCATCAGCATTTTCACCTAATCTCTCTGATTGTCACTCTTGGCTGTAATCCATCTTCTACTTGTCATCAGCATTTTCCTCTTAAAACACAGATTTGGTCATGTTATTTCCTACTTAAAAATAGATTGTAGCTTTTTACTGCCTATAAGATGCATTCAAGTCCCTTAGCGTGACTTACAGTATGAGATATTTCATTATGTACCCTCATCTTGCTTTGCCTGCTCTTTCATCTGCCGTTTCCTCCCCACACTCCATCTGTCCTAAACTATTTTCCATTCCTAGAACATTCCTGGAGTTCTTTCCTGCATCTGTGCTTTTTTTTTTTTTTTTTTTTTTTTTTTTTTTTTTTTAAATCATCATTTTATTGAGATATATTCACATACCACGCAGTCATACAAAACAAATTGTACTTTCGATTGTTTACAGTACCATTACATAGTTGTACATTCATCACCTAAATCAATCCCTGACACCTTCATTAGCACACACACAAAAATAACAAGAATAATAATTAGAGTGAAAAAGAGCAATTGAAGTAAAAAAGAACACTGGGTACCTTTGTCTGTTTGTTTCCTTCCCCTACTTTTCTACACATCCATCCATAAACTAGACAAAGTGGTGTTTGGTCCTTATGGCTTTCCCAATCCCATTGTCACCCCTCATAAGCTACATTTTTATACAACTGTCTTCGAGATTCATGGGTTCTGGGTTGTAGTTTGATAGTTTCAGGTATCCACCACCAGCTACCCCCAATTCTTTAGAACCTAAAAAGGGTTGTCTAAAGTATGCATAAGAGTGCCCACCAGAGTGACCTCTCGGCTCCTTTTGGAATCTCTCTGCCACTGAAGCTTATTTCATTTCCTTTCACATCCCCCTTTTGGTCAAGAAGATGTTCTCCGTCCCACGGTGCCAGGTCTACATTCCTCCCTGGGAGTCATATTCCACGTTGCCAGGGAGATTCACTTCCCTGGGTGTCTGATCCCACGTAGGGGGGAGGGCAGTGATTTCACCTTTCAAGTTGGCTTAGCCAGAGAGAGAGGGCCACATCTGAGCAACAAAGAGGCATTCAGGAGGAGACTCTTAGGCACAAATACAGGGAGGCCTAGCCTCTCCTTTGCAGCAACCGTCTTCCCAAGGGTAAAACTTATGGTAGAGGGCTCAACCCATCAAACCACCAGTCCCCTATGTCTGTGGTCATGTTAGCAACCATGGAGGTGGGGTAGGCGAATACCCCTGCATTCTCCACAGGCTCCTCAAGGGGGCACTACATCTTTTTTTTTTTTTTTTTTTTTTTTTTCCCCTTGTTTGTCTTTTTTCTTTTTTCTTTTTTTTTTTTTTTTAACTTTCCCTTCTTTTTTCAAATCACCTGTATGAAAAAAAAAGTTAAAAAGAAAACAAACATACAATAAAAGAGCATTTCAAAGAGACCATAGCAAGGGAGTAAGAAAAAGACAACTAACCTAAGATAACTGCTTAACTTCCAACATGTTCCTACTTTACCCCAAGAAAGTTACATAATATAGCAACATTTCAGTGAACTTGTTCCTACTACAACCATCAGAAATTAACAGACAATAGTCATTTCTGGGCATCCCCAGAACGTTAAATAGCTTATCTGTTCTTCCTGGATTATTGTTCCCCCTTCCTTAATTGCTCTCTACTGCTAGTTCCCCTACATTCTACATTATAAACCATTTGTTTTACATTTTTCAAAGTTCACATTAGTGGTAGCATATAATATTTCTCTTTTTGTGCCTGGCTTATTTCGCTCAGCATTATGTCTTCAAGGTTCATCCATGTTGTCATATGTTTCACGAGATCGTTCCTTCTTACTGCCGCGTAGTATTCCATCGTGTGTATATACCACATTTTATTTATCCACTCATCTGTTGAAGGACATTTGGGTTGTTTCCATCTCTTGGCAATTGTGAATAATGCTGCTATGAACATTGGCGTGCAGATATCTGTTCGTGTCACTGCTTTCCGATCTTCCGGGTATATACCGAGGAGTGCAATCGCTGGATCGAATGGTAGCTCTATATCTAGTTTTCTAAGGAACTGCCAGACTGACTTCCAGAGTGGCTGAACCATTATACAGTCCCACCAACAATGAATAAGAGTTCCAATTTCTCCACATCCCCTCCAGCATTTGTAGTTTCCTGTTTGTTTAATGGCAGCCATTCTAACCGGTGTTAGATGGTATCTCATTGTGGTCTTAATTTGCATCTCTCTAATAGCTAGTGAAGCTGAACATTTTTTCATGTGTTTCTTGGTCATTTGTATTTCCTCTTCAGAGAACTGTCTTTTCATATCTTTTGCCCATTTTATAATTGGGCTGTCTGTACTATTGTCATTGAGTTGTAGGATTTCTTTGTATATGCAAGATATCAGTCTTTTGTCAGATACATGGTTTCCAAAAATTTTTTCCCATTGAGTTGGCTGCCTCTTTACCTTTTTGAGAAATTCCTTTGAGGTGCAGAAACTTCTAAGCTTGAGGAGTTCCCATTTATCTATTTTCTCTTTTGTTGCTTGTGCTTTGGGTGTAAAGTCTAGGAAGTGGCCTCCTAATACAAGGTCTTGAAGATGTTTTCCTACATTATCTTCTAGGAGTTTTCTGGTACTTTCTTTTATATTGAGATCTTTGGTCCATTTTGAGTTAATTTTTGTGTAGGGGGTGAGGTAGGGGTCCTCTTTCATTCTTTTGGATATGGATATCCAACTCTCCCAGCCCCATTTGTTGAAAAGACCATTATGGCTCAGTTCGGTGACTTTGGGGGCCTTATCAAAGATCAGTCGGCCATAGATCTGAGGGTCTATCTCTGAATTCTCAATTCGATTCCATTGATCTATATGTCTATCTTTGTGCCAGTACCATGCTGTCTTGGCAACTGTGGCTTTATAATAAGCTTCAAAGTCAGGGAGTGTAAGTCCTCCCACTTCGTTTTTCTTTTTTAGAGTGTCTTTAGCAATTCGAGGCATCTTCCCTTTCCAAATAAATTTGATAACTAGCTTTTCCAAGTCTGCAAAGTAGGTTGTTGGAATTTTGATTGGGATTGCATTGAATCTGTAGATGAGTTTGGGTAGAATTGACATCTTAATGACATTTAGCCTTCCTATCCATGAACATGGAATATTTTTCCATCTTTTAAGGTCCCCTTCTATTTCTTTTAGTAGAGTTATGTAGTTTTCTTTGTATAGGTCTTTTACATCTTTGGTTAAGTTGATTCCTAGGTACTTGATTTTTTTAGTTGCTATTGAAAATGGTATCTTTTTCTTGAGTGTCTCTTCAGTTTGTTCATTTCTAGCATATAGAAACATTACTGACTTATGTGCATTAATCTTGTATCCCGCTACTTTGCTAAATTTGTTTATTAGCTCTAGTAGGTGTATCGTTGATTTCTCAGGGTTTTCTAGATATAAGATCATATCATCTGCAAACAATGACAGTTTTACTTCTTCTTTTCCAATTTGGATGCCTTTTATTTCTTTGTCTTGCCGGATTGCCCTGGCTAGCACTTCCAGCACAATGTTGAATAACAGTGGTGACAGCGGGCATCCTTGTCTTGTTCCTGATCTTAGAGGGAAGGCTTTCAGTCTCTCACCATTGAGTACTATGCTGGCTGTGGGTTTTTCATATATGCTCTTTATCATGTTGAGGAAGTTTCCTTCAATTCCTACCTTTTGAAGTGTTTTTATCAAAAAGGGATGTTGGATTTTGTCAATGCTTTTTCAGCATCTATTGAGATGATCAATTGATTTTTCCCTTTCGAGTTTTTAATGTGTTGTAATACATTGATTGTTTTTCTGATGTTGAACCATCCTTGCATGCCTGGAATGAACCCCACTTGGTCATGGTGTATGATTTTTTTAATGTGTCTTTGGATTCGATTTGCAAGTATTTTGTTGAGGATTTTTGCATCTATATTCATTAGGGAGATTGGCCGGTAGTTTTCCTTTTTTGTAGCATCTTTGGCTGGTTTTGGTATTAGATTGATGTTAGCTTCATAAAATGAGTTAGGTAGTGTTCCATTTTTTTCAATGTTTTGAAAGAGTTTGAGTAAGATTGGTGTCAGTTCTTTCTGGAAAGTTTGGTAGAATTCCCCTGTGAAGCCATCTGGCCCTGGGCATTTATTTGTGGGAAGATTTTTGATGACTGATTGGATCTCTTTGCTTGTGATGGGTTGGTTGAGGTCTTCTATTTCTTCTCTGGTCAGTCTAGGTTGTTCATATGTTTCCAGGAAATTGTCCATTTCTTCTACATTATCCAGTTTGTTGCCATACAGTTGTTCATAATATCCTCTTATAATTTTTTAAATTTCTTCAGGATCTGCAGTTATGTCACCTTTTTCATTCATTATTTTGTTATATGGGTCTTCTCTCTTTTGATTTTGTCAGTCTAGCTAGGGGGCTTGTCAATCTTGTTGATCTTCTCAAAGAACCAACTTTTGGTGATATTTATCCTTTCTATTGTTTTTTTGTTCTCTATGTCATTTATTTCTGCTTTAATCCTTGTTATTTCTTTTCTTCTACTTGGTTTAGGATTGGTTTGCTGTTCATTTTCTAGCTTCTTCAGTTGATCCATTAGTTCTTTGATTTTGGCTCTTTCTTCCTTTTTAATATATGCGTTAGTGCTATAAATTTCCCCCTTAGCACTGCTTTTGCTGCATCCCATAGGTTTTGGTATGTTGTGTTCTCATTTTCATTCGTCTCTATATATTTAGCAATTTCTCTTGCTATTTCTTCTTTAACCCACTGATTGTTTAGGAGTGTGTTGTTTAACCTCCAGGTATTTGTGAATTTTCTAAGTCTCTGATGGTTATTGACTTCTAATTGTATTCCATTGTGGTCAGAGAATGTGCTTTGAATAATTTCAATCTTTTTAAATTTATTGAGGCTTGTTTTATGTCCCAGCATATGATCTATTCTGGAGAAAGTTCCGTGAGCACTAGAAAAGTATGTGTATCCTGGTGATTTGGGATGTAATGTCCTGTAGATGTCTGTTAAATCTAATTCATTTATCAGATTGTTTAGGTTTTCAGTTTCCTTATTGGTCTTCTGTCTGGTTGATCTATCTATAGGAGAGAGTGATGTGTTGAAGTCTCCCACAATTATTGTGGAAACATCAATTGCTTCCTTTAGTTTTGCCAATGTTTCTCTCATGTATTTTGTGGCACCTTGATTGGGTGCATAGACATTTACGATTGTTATTTCTTCTTGCTGAATTGCCCCCTATTATTAGTATGTAGTGGCCTTCTTTGTCTCTCAAAACATCCCTGCATTTGAAGTCTATTTTATCTGAGATTAATATTGCTACACCTGCTTTCTTTTGGCTGTAGCTTGCATGAAATATTTTTTTCCATCCTTTCACTTTCAATTTCTTTGTGTCCCTGTGTCTAAGATGAGTCTCTTGTATGCAACATATTGATGGTTCATTTTTTTTGATCCATTCTGCGAATCTATATCTTTTAATTGGGGAGTTTAATCCATTTACATTCAACGTTAAAACCGTGAAGGCATTTCTTGAATCGGCCATCTTATCCTTTGGATTATGTTTGCCATATTTTTCCCTCTCTCTATTAATATCCTTTATTGTACCCATACCGAATCTCTTTAGTACTGAACCTTTCTCCAAGTCTCTCTGTCCTGTCTTTGTTTCTCTGTCTGTAGGGCTCCCTTGAGTATCTCCAGTAGGGCAGGTCTCTTGTTAGCAATTCTCTCAGCATTTCTTTGTCTGTGAAAAATTTAAGCTCTCCCTCAAATTTGAAGGAGAGCTTTGCTGGATAAAGTATTCTTGGCTGGAAATTCCTCTCTCTCAGAATTTTAAATATATCGTGCCATTGCCTTCTCGCCTCCATGGTGGCTGCTGAGTAGTCACTACTTAGTCTTATGCTGTTTCCTTTGTATGTGGTGAATTGCTTTTCTCTTGCTGCTTTCAGAACTTGCTCCTTCTCTTCTATGTTTGACAGTGTGATCAGTATATGTCTCGGAGTGGGTTTTTTTGGATTTATTCTATTTGGAGTTCGCTGAGCATTTATGATTTGTGTATTTATGTTGTTTAGAAGATTTGGGAAGTTTTCCCCAACAATTTCTTTGAATACTCTTCCTAGACCTTTACCCTTTTCTTCCCCTTCTGGGACACCAATGAGTCTTATATTCGGACGCTTCATATTATCTATCATATCCCTGAGGTCCATTCGAGTTTTTCAATTTTTTTCCCCATTCTTTCTTTTATGCTTTCATTTTCCATTCTGTCATCTTCCAGGTCACTGATTCGTTGTTTCAACTTCCTCTAGTCTTGTACTATGAGTGTCCAGAATCTTTTTAATTTGGTCAACAGTTTCTTTAATTTCCATAAGATCATCCATTTTTTTATTTAGTCTTGCAATGTCTTCTTTATGCTCTTCTAGGGTCTTCTTGATTTCCTTCATATCCCGTACTAGGGTCTCATTGTTCATCTTTAGTTCTTTGAGTAGCTGCTCTAGGTGTGTCTCTTCTGGTCTTTTGATTTGGGTGCTTGGGCTTGGGTTATCCATATCGTCTGGTTTTTTTCATATGCTTTATAATTTTCTGTTGTTTTTGGCCTCGTGGCATTTGCTGTCCTTGATAGGGTTCTTTTAGGGTTTGTAGACCAGTTGAAGTCCTTATCTCTAATTTATCAGATCTACAGCTTCGTGGAGTACACTTTCTCTAACTAACCAGCAGGTGGCGTCCACGAGCCACCTGTTCTCCACAAGCCAGATCTCCCCTGCTTAGCCTTTTTGGTGAGTGGGGGGAGTGAGTCTTGTGGGGCCCAATTGGTGTCCCAAGCTTGCGTGTGTAGTTGGTGTTGCCTGCCCTGTATGTGGGGCGTGTTTCTGGGCAGTCGGGGAGGGGGGGTGGCCCTAACAATCAAATCTCCCTGATGATCCTAGAGTTTTAAAGCTACTGCAATAGTCTAATCCTTCAGTTCAGTCCTGCCACAGTTTGTCTCTGCCACTGACCCACAAGTCTTTGGTATTGGCGTATGGCTCCTGAGACTTGCAAGTGGGCCCCTCTTCCAGGCTGTGCACCCCGGGTCCTCTGTTGAGGGATGACTGTGCTATGTCACAGGTGAGTGCCGTCCCCCCAGGGCAGTTCTGGGCTGCTGGGCTGTGTTGGGAGGCTCCCAGTCTGCTCAAATGATGGCTGAATGGGGCTCTGTTAATTCACACTGCTCCCCCTTCCCAGCTCTGGGACATTCAGCTGAGGTTGCAGGGAAGGCTAATGTCCACGCCCAGTTTTGTGGTGTGTGCCTGTTATTTGAAGCACTTCCGTCACACTGGGTTGTCTGGGGCAGCTCTGGGCTATGGGGCTGGCGATGGGCAGGAGTGTTTCCTGTCCACCAGGATGGTGGCTGTGAGCGGACACCCCCCTTTTCTTGGGAAGTTGTGTTGTTTAGTGAATTTTCTCAGCCACTGGATTATTGCCTTTTGTCTCAGAGCTCTCTTATTTCTGCTCTTGACTTGACGTGCCCAAATTTCAATTCTTTGAAGCTTTCTGTATTGAGCTTCTTAGAGTAATTGTTTTAGAAAAAGCAAAAAGAATTTAAAAAAAAAAAAAAAAAAAAAAAAAAACGGCCCTCCTCAGAGATCTAATGGGTTATTGAAATGCTAATAGACAAAGCAACCAGGGCCATTAAGGAAAGGTGCCCTGGGCAGAGAGATCAGCCTTGCTTCGGGATTTGCATATGCGCCTCAAGGCCTGATCTCCGCCCTTCCCCTTTCTGTGTTCACCAGAACTCCAAAAATCCTCTGCTTTTACTTTGGAGCTTCTCGTGTTGTTTTCCTTCTATGCCCGTCTCCTCTCTGCTGGGCTGGCTGCTCTCAGAGTCTCTGGTGTCTGGCCTCAGTCTATCTATGGTTGGAGTTTGAATCAGTAGAATGAGTTTCCGTTGGGAGCAGCCACTGCAATTCTCCCTTCTCCTTCCTGGAGCTGACAGCCCCTCCTCCCCCGGGACTGAGCCTGGCAGGGAGGGGCGCGGGTCCCCTGGCCGCAAAAACTTACAGATTTCGCTGATCTCAGCAGTTCCACGTTTTCATGAGTGTTGTATGAAGTATGCCCAAAGACAGATTGCTCTGTGGTGTCCAGTCCACGCAGTTCCTGGCTTTTTACCTACTTTCCTGGAGGAGTAACTAAAACATACAGCTCACCAGTCTGCCATCTTGCCCCGCCTCCCTGCATCTGTGCTTTTGCACATGCTGTTTCTTCCACTTCTGATAGGTGTCTGTTCCTATTCACCTGGTGAATTACTATTTTACCTTTGAAACCCAGCTTGACTCTGACCTCTTCTTTGAGGCTTCCTATCCCCTAAGTAGGCTTTGTTTTTCTTTTCATGGGCTCTTGTATATCTTTGTTTAAATCTTTTTAGTTTAGTGTAGTTAGAGAAGGTGACTCCATAATAGTGGGCACTATTGTGTGTGTGTTGATCATTGCCCCCCCAGTAACTACTGGGGATGCTACTTGAAACACAGAAGGTATTTAATAAACATTCACTGAATTATTGAATTCACAAAGAATCCATTCCTTACTGTATCAGTTACTCTTTGCCACTTAACAAACCACCACAATATCAGTCTAGATAGTGGTTTAGAACAACAGCCATTTATTTAGCTCTCGATTCTGTGGGGTACTGGCTCTTCTAGGATGGCCTCAGTTGGGAAGCTCCTCTCTCCTCCACATGGTCTTTATAGTCTTGAACCAGTCTAGCCTAGGTGTAGTCACCTGGTGTCTGGCAGGGTTCCAGGAGAGGGTGCACAGGCATGCACAGACTCACATGCAAGTCACAAAGCCATCCTTGATTCAGGAGGGAGGGAGATAGACTCCATTTCTTGATGGGAGGAGCTGCAGTCACATTGCAAGGAATGTGGCTAGAGAGAGGAGAATCATTGTGGCCATTTTTGCAAGTAATCTATAGTACTTACCTAGGAGTAGGAATATGAGATTAGACAAAGCTGGATCCACAGGGTTGAGTCCAATTAGATCTTAGATCACCAGTAGAGAGGGCATTTCTGACCCTGACTCCTGGGTCTGGTTGCAGCCTAAGAGGAATCCAAGATGGCCCCATGGTTTGGTTCCTAGCATCTTTCTTTGTCCTTCCCCTCAAGTCCTCAGTCCTTCTCCTTTTATCAAAAACATTTAAGACAGCTCCAGTCTCCTTTTGGCCTAAATGATTCAGGTTGGCCTAATGGAAGTATCACTGGAACTGTGCGATGGGGAATGAGCTCTTTAGTACTGTAGAAAGGAGAAACTTCTCTCTTTTCTTCTTCATTCTAGAAGCTGTTTGTGTATACCCTTGGGCGTTGGGGACCTTCTCTTTATGAAGCACTCTTGAGTATTTGCTAGTGACCTGTCTCATAACATTTAATTTATAATATTTAATTTATAAGGAGTTTTCTCGGAAGGGAGAGGGTTAGGAAGTGAAAAGAAATCTGATTGATTGAGGCTGTTCATCTGTAATCTCTTGCTACTGAGAAACAGTAGTAGTTTACCATATTTTAACGCTTGTTTGCTTTTCCAGCTGTTGCAAATTATCCAGAGAGTGAAAACATGAATTTAAATGTTTCTGATTTACCATCCATTAAGGACTAGAGTACATTAGGAAGAAGTATAGTTATAATAGACATGTAGGAGCTTGATTGAAATAAGCTAAAACATACATGAAGTGACTCCTGATTTCCAGGGATACCAGAGTAACCATAGAGAGGTTTGAGTTTTCCAGAACTCGGTTTTAGCACACATCTATATATTTTGGTAGAGTTGTTTGAAGTAATTAAAGAAAACTGATATAAGTTTTAATCCATTCATGCCCGTTTCTACCAATCCTAGTGATACAGATGAACTGCCAAATGGTGAGAAAGGCATTAAAAAAGGAACTTAAAGGGCTGTAGGACCCCCTAATGACGTCCTGGTTGTACCACTCCTCGATTGGCTGGTAGTACCACTCCTAGATTGGCCAGTGATGCCAACTTAGAGGCATGAAAAATCTGCTGAAATAACAGATGCACTATGATTTATGTGTGAAAATAGAATTTTAACTTATTTTTAAAAACATCTTAAACATTTTCCTTATAGTAAGTTTTCCTTTTATTTTTTAGGGAAAAACAGATTTCTTATCTCACTGACTATCCCTTATTTATACATCAGTTTCTTATTGGATATCTACATAGCATTTGCTGTTTATTTAAAATGACAACATAAATTTGAATGGCCATAGTTAAGTATTTTTAGAAGACCATGTCTATTTGAGTTATCAAATCAATATTTTTATTGAGCTATTAATATTTTTATCAAATCAAGCTATTTTAACGGATTGAAATAGGGTATTTACAGGTATTCAGTCTTTGTTTTTCTAAAAGAGCTACAGTTCGATATCATGCACAACACTTAAAAACATTTTATATACTGTATTGCCAGCATGTTGCATGATATGAATTATCCTTCCTAGGTTATATTTACTGATGTATGATTGCATGGTATATATGAACATATAGACACTCATTTGTATATGTGGGCATATGTGTGTATATGTGCATGTATATATGGAAAGAGAAATATAAAACTCACACATCCTCCTGCGTAAGGTTAACATACTTGCAAAGATCTATAAAAATCATGAGTAAGTGTAGAGCTGATGTTTATTGAAACAGCTATGAACAATATTTAGTAGGCTAGTAACTGAATTCTACCTAGGATTGCTAGGCAGGTTATGACAGAGAAACAACTAATGAATACAAGGTTGTATTTTTAGAGGGAGCTTCAGATGCCACATTGATTGGTGTTGATGATCACATTGCTTTTAAATGGAGATTTAAAAACATACACATTTAAGATAGACTAGAAGATAATCACTTTCCTATCCTTTGAATACCAGTCCCCACATTGGAAAGTATTTTAAATGATTTGCATGCTTTGAAAATACTGTGTTTTGGTTCCTGATTAATTATGTTAGCAACATTTTCTTATCATTGTGGCATGGTCATTATATTCAGTTTCCAAACTTAGGCTTGGGCACAGAGGTCGGGATCCATGGCTGTAGAGGCTGCTTTGCTTATCCAGCAGCCCAGCTGCCTGTTCAGGTGGGTCTTAGGCTGTTTTGATAATGAAAACAAAACCTAGAGGGTATTTGATGAGGAAAATAGAATGGAGGAAGATGATGGAGTCTTAATGAATTAAGAAGAAGGGGTATGGCTGTTTTAGCTAATCCTAAAGCTTTAGATTTATGCAGAAGAAAGGGCATATGATTTGTCCCTAAAATAGCTGTGGGGAATAAAAATCCATGTGGACTGAAGAAACTGATAGTGCCATGGTGATGAGGAAACTATGCAGGGTATCAGCTGATGTCCTTTCTTTGCCTTCAGCAATGACAATGTGGGATTATTTTCTCTGGTCACCATTCCTGGACCTATAGTGAGTTTGAATACTTGGAATTGTGTATGATGATACTATACATGTTCTTACCTGTGCTATGGAGGAAGACCTTGAGACACCCAGAAATAACCTGACAGCCGGAGCTTAGATGACAGTCCCTGGCCACACCTTTCCCTATATCTTTTTGCACGTGCCCTTGTGCTGCTTGTGAACATCAGGTATACTCATAGAGTGTGTGTGGGGTTCTTCCCAGTGGTCATAGTGGGTCATCATAATTACCTGGTAAGAGTGAATGAGTGCCTAGTGTGCTGTATTTTGTACCACCATCAGTGATTTTGCATCACTACCAGTGGAATATATTTTCATTAAAAAACTTTTCATCAAGAATTCTGACCTTGGATTGGATTTGACCTTGGACTGACATGGTGCGGAGATCAGAAGGCTGGACTGGAAGTTAGGAGGCTGCAGTTTTAGTTCCCAGCCTGCTTCTAAATAGCTCTGGTGGTTGAGCACATTTTTATTGCCTGGGGCTTAAGTATTGTGAGCTCTAATGTGAGGGTCAGACTATTGGTCTCTAAAGTTTCATTTTATTCTGCCACATCCATCACACTTCAGCAGTCTTAATACCATGGGTTTTTCTTTTTGTTTTTCAATTTCAGTGAACCCTACCATAAAACTGTTATTGGGATTCAAAAAAGTTGATTGCATAAAATGTGGAGTTACATTATCATAAGATTAATGAAATATTATTGTGCAGTTTTACTGTACTTGGTCAAGAGCAGTGACTACAGTCCTACTAAAGAATGTGACTTTATTATTCGGGTAGGGTGAGGGTCCTGCCCTCTTCCCCAGTCCTCTTTATCATAACATTTATGAGAATGGGAGGCTATGTTGTATTTGACCAAGTTTGGGCAGCCGTATAGTGCTTGCTGTGTTTTTCTACTAATCTGGCATTCCAGGTGTGGTTTTCCTTGCATTCTACCTGTTTTATGGTATTGAGCTTCTTGAATCTGAAGGTTTATGGCTTGCATCAGTTTTGGAAAATTTTCAGTCATTGTTTCTTCAATTATTGCTTCTGCCCCATCTCCTTCTGGGTCTCTAATGATACGGTCATTAGGCCGTTTGTGTTCCACATGTTTCCTTTGATCTGTTCTTTTTTATCTCCCTGTTTTCTATCTGGGTTTCAATATGGGTGTTTCCCTTTGACCTGTATCTTCAAGTTTACTGATCTTATCTTTTGATGTGTCCAGTTTGCTATTAAACATATCCAATAATTATCTTAGTTTCAGGTAATGTATTTTTCTCAATTTTAAATAATTTACTTTTTTTGTGGTGTCAACTTGATTCCTTTAATAGATTATGGTTCTGTTGAAAGTCTCTACCTTTTTGTCCATTTCATCCTTTTTCTCTTATTTAACCAATTAATTATAGTTATTTTAAAGGTCTTGTCTACTAAATCCAGGATCTGGGTCATCTGTGAGTTTGCATTGGTCTTTTTCTTCACTTGAATATTGGTCACATTTTCTTAACACTTATTCTCCTGTCTAATATATATTTTAAAAATTTTATACCAGACTTTGTATGTGAAAGAACCTTAATAGCTTTATATTATATCATCCTCCAGAGAGGATTCTCACTTTTCCTCTGTTAGATAAATATAGTGAGGAGCTGATCACTTCCATCCATTGGGGTCAAGGCTGGGCTACAATTTTAGGAAGACTCAACCCAGCTATGGTTGTCCATGTTCCTTGAGTATGGCTCTCCTTGGGCTGTTGATCAAAATCTTGGTGGATGTTTGTCTTATCAGCCTGAAAAGAATGATGGAGATTCATTTACGCCCTCAGGAAGTCATCATTCTAGCTCTTTAGCCTCCTGTCCCCTTAACTTCAAATTCTTGCAACTCTTGAGGAGAAAACTAGTTATATATTTGAGGCAGTCACTCCTACTCCCCAGTAGGACTTGGTGTCTGAAACACTGAAAGTGTGGGAGACTTCACGCTGCCTTTTAGAAGTTCTTAGCCTAGTATGTCAGCCTCCCTTTCACAATCCCAGAACCTAGCAAATGGGAGTATTTTCCATCTGTCACCTTAACCTTTGCATGTGCACCCAAAAGCTTTGCTGGTTTCTCTTTTCCTCAGTACAGAATGAGCCAAGTCTCATCAGTTTAAACCCAGAATTGTCAAATGCACGGAGGGAAGAAAATCAGATTATCTGCTCACCTCAGAAGGGCTTCCTTCCTCTGAAATTCTTGACCTTGAGTCCCTTAGGGTATAATGGAAGCCTCATACTTGTTTTCCTGCATAAAACGTATAAGATGGGATCAGCAGCTTCATGCATTATTTGCATGTCCTCATCTATTCTACTCATGGATTCTTCTGTTTAAACATTAAACATTTTTCAGCTTCATGATAAAAGTAATTTTTGTTGGAAGCACCTGCTGACTCGTTTACAATATTTCCAAAGGGGGAAATGGGGTTACTTAGACAATATTGTCCTCTTCAAAATATTTTCATTGCTTTTTTTTCCATTTTCCAATTTTAATTTGTCTAGAAAACACTTTGTAGGTAGAAGATGGTAATAGAGGCAGTTTCAGTTGGTTTAACGCTCTCTCAGATGGATTCCTTATTGGATACATTTACTTCTCTTTTGTAGTAAAATGAGGCATGACTGTCATTACAAACTCTCCCATTTGTGAGAATTTGCTCTGGAGAATTTGCTCCAGAGAATTCTAATAGGCAGCGTCCATATGGTTCGCACATGTTAAAAAAGAATGAGAGAACGAGACCCTCAAATTATTTAAAGTTGAACCATTTTATTCTTAAGAAGCAGTTCTGTTCACTTTTCTTTGAAGCTGTTGTGTAAGACTTGGCCAGTGCTGAGAGCCCCAGGGCTGGTGGGGGCCCTGAGTTCTAGTGTTGGCTTTGCTTCCCACAAGCCCTTTATCCTGGGAGAGGCCTGTTTTCTCATCCTGAGAATGAGGACATTGAAATAGTTGAATCCTAATCCTTTCCATCTCTGCCCCTGGGATTCCAATCATTCATCACTTGGAAATTAAGGTTGAACTTGCATTTCAATAAGCTTATATTGCCAGAATCAATTAAAAGAGTAAACCATGTTAATTGCTTTTGAATCTAAATTTTTCTGCCTTTATAACACCAAAGGGAAAAACAAAGAAAGAGCTGTGTGTTAGTGTCTGCGAAAGAGTTAGCGAGAAAGCAAATTTAAAAAATGGTGATTTTGAGCCCCGAGTACCTGGATTCAAGTTCCAGGTTTGTCGTTCGTCTGCTTTGGGCATGTCGTCGCCCTCTGAGCCTCAGTTTCCTCAACTCTAAAATGGATACAATAGTATAGTAGCTTTACCTCTCTCACAGGGCTGTTGTGAGGGTCAAATAAAGTGTTTCATGTGTGAATGTTCTGCATAAATAGTAAGAGCTGTAAAAATGTCAATTATCATTAGGATTGTAATGAGGCAGCCCTTCCCTGTAGTAACCATCTGTTAGTGGTTGTCATTATCAAAAGTGAGAAGTGCAAATGGCTCAAGGGTATTTAAATTATATACAACTTCTCTTCAGTTCCCACCTTGTTTTTTTGAGGGCTGGGGGTGGGGATAAGGAAGCTGACCCTATTTACAAGTTGTGAGCTCTTTTCTTTGGAGCCTTTGAAATGTAGAGCAGGTTGGAACCAGGGATCGTCTTACCAAATCTCCCTCTTTTAAAGATGCAGTTTAGGAAGTTGAACTGACTTACCTAAAGTAACAGAGCCGTTTCAAGGTAAAACCACAACTGAGACCAGCAACCGTTCTTTGTTTAAACCTTGATTTGTGCAGTTACTTGTACAATTTTGGTAAAGGACGAAAACAAACGAAGAGATTTCTTTTGCTCTCAAACATTGGGATTTTCCACTTCCCCTTCTGCCTATGACCCCACTGACATCTTTCACTTCCCTCATACTTCACAGCCCTCCCCTCCCATTCTGGTGGTTGCACTTGTCACCACTCCAGAGAAGAGGGACCTCTTACTGCCCTTCCAAAGCCTACCCTCCACATGTGCTCCTGATTCTGACTCTTTTTGCCTTCTCCAGGACCCTATCCCAGCAGTTATTCTTGTTTATGTCCTAAATTGCCTTTTTTCCCCTTTCTGCCCATTCTTCTCCTTGGTCTACAGATGCACTCAAGCTTGTAGAATTTTTTTTTTTTTTTTTACTTCATCCTACATACCCGTTTTTTTTCAACACTTGACTGCTAGGAAGAAATCGGTAAGCCGTGTCGCTACTTCCTCAACTTCCATTCATTCCTTATTCAATAACATACAAGCACAATGGCAGGCGCATGGTGGTATTTCAGAAAGAGTCCTTGTGCCCTGCCTCTCTAGTCCCTCACCATCCTCTTGTCCTTCACTCTCTTCCCCTGCCATCCCCGCTCCCTGCAACCAGTTCCTCCCTTTTTGACCCTTTTATCTCTTTCTTGCCTCTCTCTTGTCCTCTGCTACCTCCATCCCCTTTCTTCTCTGTTGCAATTTGGCTCTAGCCTTTCTAGGGAAACTGATCTCGCCTTGCTTTATCAGTGACCAAATTATGAACCCCATGGCCGGTTTTCAATAAACAGCACTTGTTGTTCTTTAACTCTGACTTCTGAGCACTTTTTCTTTCTGCTTTGGCCTCTATGATCCCTTCTTCTCAGGATTTAGGCTGACCTCCTCCTCTCCTTATAATTTTTCAAATGACGCTCTTCTTCAGTGGAATTTAGCAGCAGCCCATAGTCATCTGCCCACACAGCCTCCATCAATGCCCTCAGCCTACGTGAGGTGTTTCCCCATACCCTTGACATGCTTTCATCCACTTACTTTCTTTTTGCTTCCATAAACATTCAGCGCAGATGGCTTCCTCAGGGAAGGAAGCCTTTGCCAGTAATCTCTGTTAGTTGCAGCTCCACAAAACTTTGGAGGTGTCTCTAATAGCCCGGATTTCACTGTTATTGGGATTTCACTTCTGTCCCTCCCCTTTAGTCAGTGAGTGCCTTGTGGGCAGCAACTGTGTCTGATTCATCTCTGCTGGACTTGGCCCTCACACTAAGCCCTCAGTCAGTGCTGAATAAATGAGGAAGAACATTCATTCACTTAAGATCAGGGTATGAGATCAGAAAAGAGGGTTGCCTACTGTACTTTGTTGTGGGAATGGATGATGGAAGCCAGTTTATTAAATATTAAGTTATTTTATATGAAGTGCCACAGTGCAATAGGTAGAATAATGGGCCCCCAGAGATGTCCATGTCCTAATCTCTGGAATTTGCAAACATGTTACATGAAAAAGGGGAATTAAGGTTGCAGATGGAATTAAGGTTGCTAATCAACTGACCTTAAGGGTCTTTAAAAGTGGGCTTTGCTGTAGGATCTCCTTATAGCTGAGTCTGTGGACTGCCGAGGGTCTTAAATTACCTTGAATATTATCTTTGGTTAATGCTTCACTGACCAATTCCTCTCTATAACAAGTGTAATTACATCAGTGTCACGGCCCAAGAGGGCTTTTGTAACCGAAGGACTAAACAAAGTACCGGACACTTTCTGAGACATGAGCTTTTATTATGGGGCTTACCTATGGAGTGGGGGAAGTCGAGTCACGTTGCCCTGAAATCAAGAGCTTCTCTGAATGGATTCAGGAGCTGCTCTGAATGGCGGCGAGTTCAGAGTACAACGTGGAAATAGTCCACACTTTGGGGGGGCTGAATAAGCTGGTTATAAGGACTCAACATTCCAATGGGTATGAGAGCATAAGGCAGGGAGTGGAGTCCTGCAATGTAGGGAAGGATTGATTGTAATCAACAGGGAGGAGGGGAGGATTATAGATTATCTTGTAGATAGTATCTCAGGGAGTCTCAAGGAGGAGGTAGTTTCAGGTATAGATTTTATTTAGCAACTGATATTACAAGGAGAATAGGTCAAACCTTAACTGTCCTAGGTCAAGCAAACTGCCGTGTGCAGTCTTCAAGACACTTGGGGGCTTAGGGCTCCCACAATCAGTTTTCTTCAATATTACCTGTAGTGAAAGAAAGGTACGAACATTAGTTGAATGCTTATATGAGTCAGGTGCTTTAAATATATTCCTTTATTTAATGTGCTAAATAGACCAAGAAATAGATATTATTAAATCCTTTTATGGATGAGGAAACAGGCCCAGAGAGGATAACTTATGCAAGGTCACACTGCTAGTAACTGGTGACCCTGAGGTTTTATTGCACATAAAGAGAAAATTCTGAAATGTGCTGTTTTCACATTTGCAAGGCATGATCATGGCTTATGCCGTCTAATGCTGTATTTTAAAGTCTTGCCTTACATTTTGAAGGTTAAAGATTAATTTGTAGCATATATTATATATTATATAATATTGTAACAAATACTTAGAAAATAGAGAAGAGGAAAAAATTAGCCATAGTTTTAAAAAATCTTGAATGTATTTTGGAATATTGGAATATTTCCTTTCAGTTTTTTAAATCTGTGCTGTATGTATGTTGTAGTTTCTCATTGCTATAATCAGTCGTTTTATCCTTTTTTCATTTTACATTAGGCTAAGTAGCTTTTCATGTTATTATATGTCTTCATAACTATTGTCTTTAATAGAGAATAGATTATTTCTACTTTTTTTTATTATTATAAGTAATGCTGAAAGAACAGCTCCTGTCTGAGGCATGCTGTTATTTGGGTGAGAGCTGTTCTGAAACACGAGAGCCCAAGCCAAGTCACACAACACAGTTAAAACCTCTCTTGGGAGGTGGACAGCATCGTATCTACTCACATCTCATCTCATTGGTCAAAGTGTGTCTAAGGGCCCAGCCCCAAATCAATGAAGAGGGGACATATACTTCTCCTCCATGACATTGGGCCAGGATCCATTATCTATTGGGGAGGGAGAAATAGTTGGGAATAATAATCCCATCTACTACAGGAATCAGTGGGGAGGGCAGCCGGGGTGTGAGATGATCAGATAAAAAAAATGTAAATTAATAAAAGTAGCAGATTTTGACGGCTGGTGGGTTTTATTTTTTATTTTTTTATTTTTTTGTAGGTACATTATTTTATTTTATTTTATTTTTTTATCATCATTTTATTGAGATATATTCACATACCACGCAGTCATACAAAACAAATCGTACTTTCAATTGTTTACAGTACCATTACATAGTTGTACATTCATCACCTAAATCAATCCCTGACACCTTCATTAGCACACACACAAAGATAACAAGAATAATAATTAGAGTGAAAAAGAGCAATTGAAGTAAAAAAGAACACTGGGTACCTTTGTCTGTTTGTTTCCTTCCCCTATTTTTCTACTCATCCATCCATAAACTAGACAAAGTGGAGTGGGGTCCTTATGGCTTTCCCAATCCCATTGTCACCCCTCATAAGCTACATTTTTATACAACTGTCTTCGAGATTCATGGGTTCTGGGTTGTAGTTTGATAGTTTCAGGTATCCACCACCAGCTACCCCAATTCTTTAGAACCTAAAAAGGGTTGTCTAAAGTGTGCATAAGAGTGCCCACCAGAGTGACCTCTCGGCTCCTTTTGGAATCTCTCTGCCACTGAAGCTTATTTCATTTCCTTTCACATCCCCCTTTTGGTCAAGAAGATGTTCTCCGTCCCACGATGCCGGGTCTACATTCCTCCCCGGGAGTCATATTCCACGTTGCCAGGGAGATTCACTCCCCTGGGTGTCTGATCCCACGTAGGGGGGAGGGCAGTGATTTCACCTTTCAAGTTGACTTAGCCAGAGAGAGAGGGCCACATCTGAGCAACAAAGAGGCATTCAGGAGGAGACTCTTAGGCACAAATATAGGGAGGCGCTGGTGGGTTTTAAATCCAGAATCTGTACTTGGACAGTGGTTCAGTCTTCAGGTTGCCTCCTCTGTGAAATGTGAGGATTAAAAGAAATGATATTTTGAAAGAATGCTGTGCATTGCCTCGCCTGTAACAGGCTTCCAGCAAATGTTAGTTCCCTTTTAAAATGCAGTTTTGCCACGGTACTTACTGAATGTGCTATTTTAGTGTCACTGTCCCTGTTTAGAACTTGATTTTCTTGTGTTTTAAATCAAGTATACACAATGCTGTGGCTGTTCTAGTCTTATTAAAGAAAAGATAATTTGTTGATTAAGTGCCTTTTAAAAGTGTGTAATCACTGGGGAACTAGTTTAAATTTCTTGTCCCCATATCCGAAAGGACATGATGGTGATACGGGGTGGGTAGTGGCAGGAATCAGTAGTTGAACCTGCATTCCAGATGATTTGTAGCCTTTGCTACTTAGAGGGTGATACAATGACCTGCTGCATGTGCAGCACCAGGGAGTTGTTTAGAAATGCAGCATCTTGGGCCCCCCTCCAATCTACTAATCAGATTTTGCATTTAACAAGATCCCCAGGGGATTTGTATTCACATTAAAATTTGAGAAGTGCTGATGTAGATGGTTCTTAGAAAACATATGGAGAAATGCCGTTTTAAAAGAAGAGTTTTTAAAACAAATTATTTGCCTTTTAATTTGACCATAATGAATAAATCAATAGCATAACTTAGGTAAAAATTATTTCAGAAATATTTTTTAGTGTATATCATATTTAAAAGTAGGCCTAGTTAGAAGAATAATTTTAGAAGTTTTTTTTTAATTTCTGAGAAAAAGTTATTTTACGTAAAGGTTTAATCTTATTTTTTCTTTTAAAAAATTAGAGCAGTTGTACGTTTGCAGAAAAATCATGCAGAAAGTACAGAATTCCCATATACCCCCTACCCCCACGTTTTCATATTATTCACATTTTGCATTGGTGTGGTTCCTTTGTTACAATTGATGAAACAATGTTATATACTATTAACTATAGCAAATGGTTTACATTAGGGTTCACTTTACAAGGTTTAATCTTGATTATGAACAGTTGGTCTGTGACGTTTTGTTTGCCTTATTTGAATTTCAGAAGTCTTAACTTCATTCTTAGGAAATCAAAACAGCGTTAGTTAGGCAGAATTACTAGTAATCTAACATGCGACATTTAGAGTCTTTAAAACAAAACGATCATTCTTGAAATAAACAATCCTTTTTTCCTGCTACTTGTCCTTATTCTTTGATAGTAATCTTGTTCTTGAGTTTTCCTCCTTATGTGTAAATTGTGTGTAAGAGGACCTCTCTCTAGAGCGAGGAGGGTGTGGACACTGAATGAGGTGATGTTTGAAAATGTCTTACAAACTCATACATGGCTGACCAACATAAGGTGTTCACCTTGTTATAGGAGCTGGCAAACTCTGGCCTGTGGCTAAATCTGTGCCATGTGTTTGTCAATAAAATTTTATTGGAACACAGCCATGCCCATTTATTTACTTATTGTCAATGCTCCTTTCACAATATAATGGCAAAGTGACAGAGACCACCTTATGGCCTGCAAAGACTGAAATATTTACTATTTGGCTCTTTCCAGAAGAAGTTTGCCAATCCCTGGTATAAATAATAAAGGATAGCTTTTTCTATGTGTGTGAAATTCTTGAGAAAGGTATGTGAAGAATCTTGGTTTGTTTTTTTTTTTTCCTCTCTAAATAGGGAAAGAGGAGTCCATCTAACATGTAATTAATAGGTTTTTGTTTTTCCTCTTTCAAATGATACATGTTTATTTAGGGCCCTGACCACAGAATAAATTAACTTTGCCACGTCTTGAACCTATTTTTAAGTCTTTCAACCAATGCTTTTCAGAGTACTGAAGATAATGTTCTCATCAGATGCTGACTTTCCTACACAAATGCAGGATTTTATAAATGAACTATGTGTATTTTTATGTATTCCATGGGTGTATGCTACTTCCCTCATAGTCCAATGAGCATTTTCCTGTCTGTAACCCTCCAACCTTAGGCTCTTCTTTGCCTGGATTGCCTCCTAGTGGTGGGCTGTGGGCCCTTCACTGGCAACCTGCACAGCTTAGTCCTCGAGGAAACTGAATCTGCCATAGGGGTGACTCATTGCAAACCATGTTTAGAGTAAGAAATCTCACCATATACCTAAGAGATTATGAATCATTATTCGGGGGAAAGCTGCTGGTAGATAACATTTGGAAGAAATCCCCTATTCTACTGATTCTCAACCCTTTCCCTCCCACGATAAGTGAAGTTAGGGTAAACATTTAAAAAGAAATTACTCAATAGGAATTTTGGGGGGGGGATTTAGTTTTAACTTAAAATTTTAGTTAATTCATTATTTATACTTTGCTCTATATGGTTATACATGAGCCTTGTTACTGAAGGAGTTTAAGACCAGAAGAGGCTGTGATTGTACCTCTATAGGGCCTTTCTGTATTTGGACTCCAGTCTAACTCTTGTGATGTTTTCCTCTGGAAGGTGTCAATCCAACACTTTTTCACTTTTAAGAATTATTCAAAGTAATTCTTTATGCAAAGAGTTACATCAATTGTCTTACATTCCATTTAAGCTATTTCTACATAAAATATTTTGATAAAGCACAGCAGTCTACCAATATCCTATTGATTCAAATAATTAGGTTTAGTAACAGCTAAATTCTTATTTGAAGACTCTAAAACATCCTCATACAATCTGAATAGAGATTATATCATTTTTTGCAACTATTGTAAGGAGAGAAAAACATATGTACCAAATAATCAATTATTTAGCACAATGCAAGGAATTATGTCTTTAGCTCCAGAATACAGTAATAATGAGCAAACTAAAGAACCGGCTTATTCTACTATAGCTTTCTCTAGTCAGTCTGGATGAGGATAAAGAAAGATGTGCTACACATAAGAATTGACAGATCTGGGATAGGTTCAGCACAAATAGCACTTTAGAGACGTTTGAAACTATGATATTCAGCTAAATATTCCCATAGTTTTAAAATATATTAATTCCTGAATGTTGCCAAGGATCCTAGTGCTGTGAGCAGGTTGCAACAGATTTATGTGGTTTGCATGTGCAAAAACCCTAGAATAAGCAAGTGGGAAATATCAGGGTGGGAAAATATTGCTATAGTAACAACTTATTTTCTTTTAGAGAAATTTGGAAAGTAAAACAAGAATCTCTGGAACTTGGGTAGAAATATATTTTGCACAAAATGGAGAATACAGAAAAACAAGTCATGCTTCCGATACCATTTTTATCAAGAACAATTTTCTTTATGATATGGAATAATTTAAAATGTTACATTTTGAGTGACTTTGTAATGCACTGTTAAGTTTGGATGCAATCACAAGAGAAGGCACTGTCATTCCATTTTTTTCCAGAGCATGACAATACCAAAATATGCCCTTCACATGAAATGTAGTGCTCTAGAGAAGTTAATTGTATATCTTCTTTAATTGCATTTTATCAAATAATTCTCTTGATCATGAAATTCTTCAAATACAGCCTGAATTTCTTCACCCAGGTTCTCTTTCTCTTCTTAGGAGAAAAGGGCCACATAATTATTAAAACCGTCTTTTGATTATGGAGTACTCTCAATTATGTTTCTTTATCATCCTTTCTAATGTTGTCTCAACCCTATCTACACAACAGAATCACTTGAGTTTTTACAGAATACAAGTTGCCTTTGCTCCATCCCCTAATTTCTTATTCATTTGGTCTGAGATGGGGCACAGGCATTTGTGTGTGTGTGTGTGTGTGTGTGTGTGTGTGTGTTTGAGCTACCCATGTGATTGTAATATGCAGCCAAGATTGAGAATTACTGTTTTAGACCCTTGCTCCTTGGACAAATAGCATCAGCATGACCTGGGAGGTTGTTAGAAGTTAAAGACTCTCAGGCCCCACCTCACATCCACTGAATTAGAATCAGCATTTTAACAAGACCCATAGACGTGATTCATATGCACATTAAAGTGTGAGAAGCATTACTCTAGGGCAAGGGTCAGCAAACTAAGGCCCTTGGGCCAAATCCACTCTATGCCTGGTTTTGTAAATAAAGTTTCATTGGAACACAGCCACACTCTTTCGTTTATATATTGTCTATGGCTGCTTTCCTGCTACAAGGGCAGAGTTGAATAGCTGTGACAGAGACCATATGGTCCACAAAGCCTAAAATATATACTATCTGGCCCTTTACAGAAAAAAATTTGCCAACCCCTGAACCATCATGTGGATTAAAAATAGTACATTGGAAATTTAAAAACGAGATTGTGATAAAAAGTCATTTGAAAGCCATACTTAAGGGAAGTTGAATGAGTGACTGAGTAAGAGGAATTAACTTAAGAAGCTGTGTTGTTCCAGTAGGAAGGTTATGGGGAGTCCATGCATATTTGCTAATAAGTGATGCAGTGTTTGTCTTTGAAATGCCTGACCTGAAACGACTGATTTATATTTATTTGAATTTAAAAGTCATGTATTCTTTATGAGCACCTAATCCTGAACAGTTAACCACCTTGAATTGATGACTGACCTGTAAAGTGATGTAAAAAATAGAAGTTTAGGCAGATGCAGCAGATTATGACTTAAGAGTGTCTGTTTTCTCCTGGTAGTCTCAGAACTCCCCTCCAGCTCTTAAGTTTCTGAGATTCTTATCCATGTACCTCAGATTATCTAGTTAATATCTATATTAACCACCTGCTTTGAGACACTCAGCAAGGAAATGCCCTCGTCAGGAAGTTGCCCCAGTCTGTTGGGGTGTGATATCTGAGTTAAGAGGTAGCTTCTTCACTCAGGAGAATGATGGCCCCACCATTCTGCTGTGAAAAATTTCCATAAAACCATTTTGTGAGGTTGCTTTTATTCTAGTTTGACAACTCAGGACACTGAGGCTTAAAGAGGGTATCTAATTAGGAAGTGACAAAGCCAGGGTTTGAAAGCAGATCTCTTTGTCTCTTAGCTATATTCTTTTTCCATCTTATTACATTGTTTCTCAAACATTGAGTGGATCCTCCATGACCTTTGGTTGCTTGTGTGTCTATGAATGCATGGGACTAAGATGGAACTAGGAGGCTGAGAGAGTGTGTAGGCAGCTTGTGCTGTGTGTTTAAACACACTTGGACTAATGTCAATGAATGATCATTACTGATGGGTGACATATATCCTTATTAATGTTCTCAGCCTGTGAAAGCTCTTTATTATTTTCATGTAAAAGTCATACCGTGGTCATCTAGCTTATGTATGTAAAAGGACTTCTTATAATTCTTTTCAGAAAAGAACTAATATAGTAGCCTAATAAAGTCAAATTTATTGAATGCATTAAGTGTAATTTATTGAACATTCTATAAAACTTGCTGCCTTTTAATGATTTAAAGTGAAAAAGTTTCTGGTGGTCAATTTTTATTAATTGAATGGCTGGTAATGCCATTGCTGAGAACTTTATATGTCAGTTTGAGGCCATAAACTTATTAATAAAAATGGAAAGGTGGCCACCTTCCAGTTATAACAGTGATACATACAAAAGCAATTTCCATTTACTGACTGTGCCAGTTTGTATGTATTATGTCCCCCAGAAAAAGCCATATTTAATGCAATCTTGTGGGGACAGATTTATTAATCTTTCTGATTAGGGTGTGACCTTTTGATTGAGTCACATAAAAGACTCAATCAGCTGTGGGCTAGACCTTTGATTAAATTATCTCCATGGAGATATGGACCCTGCCCATTTGGGGTGGGTCTTAATTAAATCACCAGAGTCCTATAAGAGAGACAACATTTTGGAGAAGGCCTTGAAAGCTGATGCTTGGAGATGCAGACAGAAGGACATTTGGAGATGCTAAGCTAAGAGATGCTAGCCCAGAGTTTGCTCTGGAGAAACCAACAGGATCCCCAGATGGTTAGATGTACAGGAGCTGAAGAGGCTGAGAGAAACAAGCCCAGAAACATTTTGGAGAAAGCCATTTTGCAACACAACCCAGGAACAGCAGATGCCAGCCATGTGCCTTCCCAGCTGACAGAGGTGTTCCAGATGCCATCGGACATTCTTAGGTGAATGTACTTTGTTGATGCCTTCGTTTGGACAGTTTTATGGCCTTAGGACTGTAACATTGTAACCAAATAAACCCTCTTTATAAAAGCCGATCTTTTTCTGGTATTTTGCATAATGGCAGCTTTAGGAAACTGAAACAATGACCTTCTATTATATGACAAGGCACTTGAGATATATCGTCTCTAATCCTCATGAGGTGAGTAGAATTCTTATTTGTCAGTCGAGAAAACGAGACTTAGCTAAAAAACCGTTCCCAAGAGTGCAGAGCTAGTAAGTGGTAGAGCTAAGATTCAAACCAAGTTTTCTGATTTCCAAACCCATGCTTTTAGCTGTCTTGGTAGGTGACTGTCTCTGTTAGCCCTCTATTTAAAAAGAAAACTTGACATTTAACTAAAGGTGTTTTTGCAAAGTGATTGTTCCAAATTAGTTATCTTTATATCTTAAAGTTCTTATCTCTTAAAGACCCAATTACCATATGGATTTCTCCCAGTGTTTTGTAGCTTCTTCTTTGGGGATTTACGCATGTGTATGAAATGCTACATGCATACAAAAATAGGATATAAACAATGTTCAGCCAAAAGAAGTATTGTAAATGAGCACCCAATCAACTACCACTGAAGTCAAGAAATGGAACATTACCAGGACCCTAGAAGTGTCCTCTTTCCTCTTCCATTTATCACCCATTTCCCCCAGAGGTATCTTGACTTTTATGAAAACCACTTCCTTGTTTTGCTTCTTAAGTTTTACTATACAAATATCTATCTCTAAATTATATAGTCTAGCCTGTTTTTGAGCTTTGTTTGAATGGATTAATATAGCATATGCTTTTTTGTGTTTGGCTTCTTCAACATGTTCAGCAATGTTTTCTGCATAGAGATCTTACACATATTTTGTTAGATTTATTTCCAGGTACTTGTCATATTTTGTTGTTATTGCATTGGCATATTTTTCAAAATTTAATTTTCTAACAATTGCTGATATATAAAAATAGATTTTATTTTTGTGCCTTGATTTTGTATTCATCAGTCTTGCTTATTAACCCTTCAAAATTGTAATAATTGATCAGGTGATTTAAAAAATTGTCCATGAACACAATAGTCTTCTTATCTTTAAATAATGAATTTTTTTTCTTTCTTTTCAATCATAATATCTTTTTCTTGCCTTACTGCAATGGCTAGGACTTCCAATACAATATTGAATAGAAGAAATGATAGTGGGCATCTTATCTCATTGCTTTTTCTAAAAGGGAGTGCTTTTGATGTTTCACCATTAAGTATGATGTTTACTATAAGTTTTGGGAATGTTCCTTTTTTTCCGAGTAGGAAGTTCCCTTCTGTTGCTTAAGTTTTTTACCTGTAAATCCTGAACAGGTGTCACTCTGTTTGCATCTGTTGAGATGAGAAGATGATTTTTCTCCTTTAATCTGTTTATATGGTAAATTCCATTGATTGACTTTTTAAAAATGTTAAACTGAGCTTGGCTTCCTGACTTAAATCCAGCTTGATCAGGGAGTATTATTATCCTTTTTAAATAATGTGGATTTGGTGTGCTAATGTTTTCTTTAGGATTTTTGCATCTAAGATCATGAATGACATTTGCCTGTAGTTGGCAGTTCTTTACAATTCTAGTTGTGTTTTTTGTATTAGGCTAATGTTAGCTTCCAGGTTATAGAAGGTACCCTTTGCTCTTGTTCTCTGGAACAAGTTAAGCTTGTGTTATTGCTTCCGTAAAATGTTGGGGGAACTTGCTGAAGCCATCCGGGCATGCAGTTTATTTTCCTGTGGGATGGTTTTTAATTACTGATTCAGTTTCTTATAGGATTATTCAGGTTTTTAAAAAAATTTCTTGGGATGATTTTGATAAGTTGTATTTCTTTGAGAAATTTTCCAATTCATCTTACATTTTAAACTTTTGGGTATAAAATTGATTGTAGTATGCTCTAATTATTTTTAAGTATCTGCAGTTATGTCTTTTTCATGGCTCTTCATCAAAGGTTTGACATTTTTATTAATCTC
Source organism: Choloepus didactylus (assembly GCF_015220235.1). Taxonomy (NCBI): domain Eukaryota; kingdom Metazoa; phylum Chordata; class Mammalia; order Pilosa; family Megalonychidae; genus Choloepus; species Choloepus didactylus. Next base: position 46,669,330 of record NC_051334.1, on the reverse strand, counting down.
AAATGGCCAACTTTTGCTTTTGTTCATTATCTCTATTTTATGTTTGTTTACTATTTCATTTATTTTTGCTCTTAATTAACATTTCCTTCGTTGTACCTTCTTTGGGTTTATTTTGCTCTTCTTAATGTCTTGGGATAAGTAGTTAGAGTTTTCACTTTTAGACTTTCTTATTTTCTAACATATATGCATTTCTTCCAAGTAGCTTTGGCTTCATCCCACAAGTTTGATATGTAGTAAATTTGTTATTTAGTTCAAAATATTTTCTCCTTTCATTCATTTTTTCTTTGACCCATGGTTACTTAGATAATGTTATTTGATTTTCAAACACATTGGGGGTTATTTATCTCTGCTCAAAGACCATCATTTAGTATTTTCTTCAGTGCATGGCTGCTGGTGATAATTTTTTTCAGTTTTGGTCAATCCTACAATGCCTTTCTCACTTTCATTCTTCATATGTTCACTGGTTCTAGAGTTCTAGGTTGGCAGGTGTTTTCTTTTAGCACTTTGAAGATAGTCATTCCATTGCCTTCTGACTTTAGTAATTTGTTTTTGGGAAGTCAGCTGTCTGTCAGATTGTTGCTCCTTTGAATGTAATCTGTCTGTTTTCTCTGGCTCCTTTAAACATTTTATCTGAAGATTTAGTTTGCTGTACTTTTACTATGATATACTTAAGTGTGGATTTATTTTCATTCATTCTTTTTGGGGTTATTAGGGTTTCTTGAATCTGGAAATATCTTTAATCAATTTTGGAAAATTCTCAGCCCATTTACTCATACCCCTATATCTCTCTGGGACTCCAATTAAATATATGTTAGACATTTTTAGTGTATCCTCTATTTTCCTCCTGTTTTAGTATCTGTTATTGTGTACAAGCCACCCCAAAACTTGCTGGCTTAAAACAACCACTATTTCATGGTTTCTAATGATTCTGTGGGTAGACTGGGGCTCAGCTGGATGGTTCTTCTGCTGGTCTTGCTTGGGATCTGTCACGTGGCTGCAATTAGAAGTCATCGGGGCCTTGAACATTGAAGATGCCTTCTCTCACATGTCTGGTGCCCTTGGTGGAGAGAGCTGAAAAACTGCACTCAACTGGAATGCCAGGACATTTCTGGCCTCTGTCTTCCATATGCTGCCTCATCGTGGCCTCTCTTTGTGGTCTCTCCAGCAGTGCAGCTGGGCTTCTTACATGATGACTCAGGGCTCCCAAAAGCACAAAAGGAGAAGCTGCTGGACTTTCTCAAGACATAGACTCAGAACTGGCAATGTCATTTCTGCTCCATTCTTTTAGTTAAAGAGAGCCAAAGAGTTAACCCAGATTTAATGTGGGAAGGGAACATGCAAGGACAAGAACACTGGCATGTTTCGTTACAGCCTATCTTTGAAGATTAGCTCTACCATATCTCGTCTGTTCTTTTTTCCACCCTTACGCCTCTCTGTATTTCATTCTGAATTCCTTTTTTTCTGACTTATCCTTCAATTCGCTAATTCTTTCTTCATCCATTGAGTTTCTAATCTTTTTTTAATTGTATTTTTAGGCCTAAAATTTGTATTTTCTTCTTTTGCAAATCTATGTCAAAAAAAATAGTTTCCAGTTCCCTGATAAAAACTCCCAAGTTTGGCTTTTAGCTCCTTGAATGTATTAAGCATAGCTTTTTTACACTCTAATTCTGATAATTCTAATATTAGGAGTCTTTTTTTTTTTTTTACTGTCATCTTTTGTTTCTGCTTTTTCTTGTTCATAATTTCTTTTCTTATTGCATAATGGTCATCTGTGATTGAGTCTGGATATTGCATTTGGAAAAAAAAAACTATTTTTAGAAATAATTTGAAGCCTAGGATGATATCATATATCTCTAGAGAGTGTTTTTGTTTTCTTCTGTCAGATGCCTGGACACCCCAATCTTACTGGAACCATCTTAATCCAAGTTATCTGAGTCACCCAGATTACCTGAAGCCTGACTATAAGTCCACATGAAGGGTGATTACTTTCTGTTCACACTGGTGGGCCCCAGCCTGGTTTTTGTCCTCCTAGAGGACATCAGTAATGACCTTAATCCTCTGAACTTCCTAGGGTGTATCAGTAACACCCCCCTGGCAAAAACAGCCCCATATATATTCTCCCATCTGTTCTCAGACTCAGTATTTGGTAGTAGTTCTTTACCATCTTAATGGCTCTTTGATGACTTTTTCTTTGCTCTGCTTCTTTAATTATATTCAGTGGGAGTGTTGGCCACAATTTCCTGGTCCATCATTAATGAAAGTAAGGGTTGCTATACTTTTTAGCACTAATTTGCCTTTCAGTCTTTATATTTATTCCCATATTTCATATGCATTCTTTATACCTAGAGGTAATATTTATGCTGATCTTTGGAGAACCAATAACATGTTTAATAGCTGTTTACTATCTGTTTATTAGTTTAATATCTGTTTAGTATAATATCTGCTCTGGTCAAGGATGATTTCCTGGATCTTGCCTCATCTAAACTGTTTTACAATCATAGACAATTAGAACATCCCAGGGATTATTATCTAAGCCAGTGCTTTTCAAACTGTGGCTCACACTCCTGCTGCATAAGAATTATCTGAGGGAAGTTATTAAAACTGATCTGGTACAACATTTTTTTCATACAAGGAAACAAAGGGGGTGAGAGTGGCTAAATACGTAAAATTTTAAAGTTGTGACTTAATTTGTTTGAGGCACAGTTACATTTGGCATGAGTAAATGTGTAAGCATCTATTTATATGTCTGTCTAGGCTACAGTATTGTCACTTTTTTGGAAATGATGGCTCACACCTTAGGAAGATGATCTGTAACAGTGAGTTTTGCTTAGGCATGTTAACCGAGCTTTGCTTTTTTTCTCTAGTTTTCACATTCTCAATAAGTTGTCCATTTGGATTTGAAAGAGGAGATGCAGTTCTTGCTATGAAACTTTTCCTTAGCATGTGCTGGGAAATGAAAAAGACAAAACAAAAGTGAAAAGAGACATCTCAGTAGTGAGAAAAGTGTTTTGCAGCTCAAAGACCTCCTCTTCCTTTTCTCTCTTTCTCTTTTCTTTTTCCTTCTGTGCTTCTCTTTAAAATATCTAGCTTTCATCTGTGGTTTAAGCTTGACCATGATACTTTTTATTTTTCTTTGTCTTTGCTTTTTTCCCTTGTCTCATTATGGAATCTGGCTCTCTTTGGGGCAGGTGGTGAGGGAAGAGAAGATGGGTGGGGTGGGTTACCATGATTCAGTGTTAGCCCTTGGGGGTTGGATTTGTAAGCACAAAATCACTGACCTTTTAAGTCATCCCAGACATAACCTGCAATCCTCCAAGAGGAAAGTAAAGCTTGAGGTTATTTGCTGTTTTTTAGAGAATAATGAGGAATTGATATTACCTTCACCCTCCCCCTCCTTTTTTTTTTTTTTTTTTTTTGACTCATGACTTCTTTCCCCCAATAGAGGGAGTGTTTGCTATTAATAGTAGGGATTGTCCATAATTCTTCCAGTCTGTTTTATGTGCACAGTGTGTCTCTTCCCAACCACTTAGATCTAAATAATGCCCCAAAGGAAACTCAATCAAAGCTCCCTTTCTCTCTTTGCAGCTTCTAGGTACAGATGCTGTTTCTAATTCTGGAACAGTTTATAACGATGCCCTGCATTGGTGTCAGGTCACTAGAAAGTCAGAGAGGGGCCAGATAATTCTAAGGGTTGTTAAAATGTGTTTCTTGTGTTTCTTTATTTAGACAGGGACAGGAGAGGGATTGTTTGAGGAGGCCCTGCTGTTTCCCTTGGGGCTGTGCTTGAACCCCTGGGCTGAGGATCCCCACCCTGCTGACTTTGAGAGAAGAAGCTCACCTAGAGAGCCTCTCTGCATGTAGCACCAGACAGAACCAATACATCCACGTCGGTCCTGCTACTGGTGCATGGGGTCCAGTGTCAGGAGCTAGTTGCTGCTCAGGAGGTGGAAGGGGGGGGCGCTTTGGCCTTTGGGAGCAGTCTTCTCTGGCCTCCAGGAGCTGACAGTGCTCCCGGTGGCTCTTTCTTCATGGAGTCTTGAAGATCCTTGATGCTTCCTATTAAAATATAAACACGCCTGAGAGGGAAAGTATTTTATACTCTCACAAGCAAGTACCGTGTAAAGTGTTATTTCTTAGCAGCTCCTAAGGCTAGATTTGGGGAAGATGGGCAGTGAAGCATGAGCAGGGAGAGGGGCTTTGGGTGAGAAGGAATGAGAAAGGCAGGGCCAGACCTTGTGTACTTCAGCATTCCACCTGCTGTTCTACTCAATAGCATGGGAATTTGGGGAACTTGGAGACTGCTGATTTCAGCTTATAGCCATAGATTACTGTTTGAACCATGACTTTGTTTTGCACTGTTTGGTCTCTTCTCTCTCCTTTATTCCTCAGACTCCCACAGAATGTGCCTGGGCATGTACCTACTTCAGCCTTTCCTAGTCCAGTATTCCCTCTGAGAGCTTGCCCAGGATAAAATCTCAAAGATTTGCTTCCCCCTGGTTTATGATCTCCTGTACCTCTGGTGATAGTGGCACCAGGTATGAATGAATTGCAATGGGGCAGAAGTAAGAAAAATCATGGCATGCCACCTGTTCCAGTTTGCTAATGCTGCCATTTGCAAAATACCAGAAATGGATTGGCTTCACTGGAGAATGGCCGTTGGCATCCAGAAAACCTCTGTTAGCCGGAAAGGCATGTGGCTGGTGTCTGCTTGCTCCCAGGTTGCGTTTCAAAATGGCATTCTCCAAAGCGTTGCTCTTGGAGTGTTTTGTCCTCTCTTAGTTGCAGCTGCACTTCAAAATGTCACTCTCAGTTGCTCTCCAAAATGTCACTCACAGCTGACTGAGTTCCTTCTGTTTGTCAGCTCATTTATATGGCTCCAGTGATTTAATTCAGACCCACCCTGAATGGCTGGGGTAACACCTCCATGGAAATTATCCAATCAGAGTCATCACCCACAGTTGGGTGGATCTTATCTCCATGGAAACATCTAATCAAAAGGTCACACCCTAATCAAAAAGATTAATCAATCTGCCCCCACAAGATTGCATCAAAGATAATGGCATTTTGGGGACCATAAGACATCCAAATTGGCACACCACCCTTATGGTTTTCAGAAACAACCTTTTACCTTTTTTTTCCCCAATAGACTGCAGTTTGTGGAGGATTATGCAGATAACATAGAAGTGACATGTAAATATATTTCCCATCTTGTTCGTGATTTCACATATGTGAATAATGCCTCTGGTGAAATCCAAATGGAGACTGTTTCTCTGAATCATATAGATTCCAAAAGCCAAGAAGTTGTGAGCTATTGGGAAATTTGGTTTATAGTACATATTTTTTGATCTCTGGGGCCAAGATATAGAAATTACTTTTCTATTACAGAGGAAATGGTCTTAGACATTCCAATTCATTCCCTTATGTCATAATTCTTACAGTGGAAAGTTGAAATCATGAACTTTAGAAGATGTGCCGTTTCCTTTATGAGTTTCACCTTTTCCGAAAGAAGGCTGGGTGCAGAGAAGTTTGCCCTGCCTTTGGCGCTGTCAACTTGAGTTATTGTTCTTCTTACAAATGTTGTCTCCTTAGAGTAACTTGAACATTTCAGAGGAGTGGATAATGGATCAGTGTTTACAGTAATGAGAGAGTAAAGCGAGGTTTGGTAGAGGGGTAACCAGTGTGGGAATCATTCACAAAGTCCCAGTTGCTTGTAATGCTTGTACACTCCCTCCACACATGAATTATTCATTTTGCTGCCTTTGTTATAATAGCCACAGTGTTCAGTCTCTAAGACCGTCTTGTGATATATGCTTCTTTTGCTAAAAGGCAAAATCAGCAGCCTCATTTGATTTAGAAGCCAATTCAGCATACCACACATACCATTTAAGAAAAATGTCGGACTCCTTCCTGCTATGAAAATGTCATGCATGCTTAAAATGACAGTTTGTTCCAAGTGACGGTTTCAAGTGCTTTTTAATTGTTGTTCTTGAATCTTCCAAGCAATTTAATTTTAGGGTTTTCATTTTCAATAAGAAAAATGGCCCAACTATTTGTTTTGTCTCGCTTTTCAATATCAAAATGTCGAATTGGAGATTTAGAGAACCCAATACATAGAATGAAGGTAGTGTATCTTTTTTTGTGACGTACGCTTATAAAAGCTTTTCTCGGGAGGTAAAACAACCAAACCACAGAGAAGGCAGAAAAAATCAAATCTGAGTCATGTTTGCTAAGAAATAGGATTTTTTTTGTTTGCGGTATTTAATATCAGGTTTTCATGCTCTCAAAACATGAAATTTCATCAACTGAAATTCCATTACAAGTGGTTTGAGTTCATACTCTCCTTCAACACCCCTGTCTTCCCCACACACCCCATCTGGCTCACTCTTAGAATTATAGTCCCTCAGACTGTCCCTTAGGGACAGTGTGCCTGGGTGGGAGGACACTCTGGCTGCTGGAGCTGGGAGCCCTGTGCTCTTGTTTGCATGGACTAAGGCATGTGCTCAAGTGCTCATTGAAGAGCATGATAAACAGTGGCATTTTCTCCCAAACTTGTCCATGCTTCACTAGACTGTCTAGAGGAAGAGATAAGGGGACAGGGCAGGAAGGGAGCTGTTGTAGCAGTGAAAGGATGGATGACCTATTAGATCATTAGTGTTAATAATGGGTTTTCTCATTGGAATCTGTGGGTTTTTCTCACAGATAGCTTCTCAATGGATTCCGGTCCCAATTCCAAGATGAAGCAGCGTTGGCTAAAGAAAAAGCACGCAAGCAATTCACTCTGGTCTGGATTTAGTCTAAGGAGTGTTGCCAGAGAACCAGAAGACAAAGGTTTGACTTGACAGCACACGTGGTTTGGGAGAATCTGAACCATGTATAATTACTTTCACTTTTTCTTGACTTTTTTCCCCCACTTCCTGTGGGCAAAACGACAAGGCAGATGGAGAAGGCTGATTTGGTTAGTGGCTGGGGTCACTGTTCTCACAGATGCTGCAGGGTCAGCAATTTCCTGTCTTCAGCAGGTTCGACCTGTGAGGATAAGCCATTTTTTTCTTCCTGAAACTTTTATTATCCTTGGATGAGAGTGAGGAGCAATAAAGCATGGGAGCCCATCCCTTGCTTTTCACTGCAGGTTTCTGGAACTACTCTGTGAACCATGATTGTGGTACAGTGTGGTCTCCACTCAGACCAAGGGGACATTTCCATTTTGGTCTTTATTACTGAAAATGCCTCTTTTCTCCCTGGGTTTGGAGGAGTGGTGGGGTACCCTGCCTTTCTCTGCTTCTTCTGTGCTATCCTTTAAGGAAAGCAGGGCAGTGTGCTGCTGTGCAGGTTTGCGTGGAGGTGGGTGGCTGGGGGAAGATTAGGAAAATGCCCAGCAGTTTATGGAGAAACCAAAGGTGCATGGGGAAATATTTGTGTTCTGTGGAATGTGCTTCTCTGGAGAGCCCAGATCCTCCTGCACTTCAGCGATGGGAGTCAGAGAAAGGGGTGGAGAGAAGGAGGACAGGTAGGGACCGAGGACCAGGTGCCTACAGCAGTGACAGCTGGTTTTGGCCCACCTCACGTGACATTGCTGCGGAGGAGACACACATATAAACTCAGCCAACTGGCAGGTCAGTCAGCATCTCTTTGTTGATGCTAATTTGGAGGCAAGAAGAAATGCCTTTAGAATTGTTTAACAAGTCCTTTTGTGTGTGTGTGTGTGTGTGACTTTAAAAAGTAATTTTACACTTTTTCTTTCCCCTAAGATTTGTAATGGAAAACTTCAAATCTATGGCAAAGTTGAAAGAATTTTACGAGCATACATATACCTACCTACCTAGATTACTAGCATTTTAATATAGTGCTTTGTCAAATATCTAACCATCTAATCATCCATTAATCCATCTTATTTTTTGAGCATTTCAAAAAATATTTTCTCCTAAAAGCTTTTACATTATAATTTCAAGTTTTATTTATAGTTTTTTTTCTTTTGAGGTAAAATTTACGTACAATGAGATGCAGAAATCTTAAGGTTAACTGTCTTTTGACTGTTGTATTTTCTATTATTTTTTCTGATTTTGTAAAACCAAACAAAGGGTCTGATTAGTCACATCATTTCTATAAATTGAAGTGCAGTTTTTTCTTTCAATTCAGTTTTATTGAGATAAAATCACACCCCCTACAATCATCCACAGGGTACAATCAATTGTTCACAGTACCATCATATAGTTGTGCATTCATCACCAAGGTATTTGAGAATGATAATACATTATGAGCATAGTGGAAAGATTATGTTTGGAAAATGTGTTTGTTATAACATGAACTTTGTATCCTTAACACCTCTGGCACTTCTCTTGCCCCCCCGCCCCCCACCCCCACCCCCACTACCCTCAACCCCACACAGACACGAAGGAGAGAGAAAAAAGCATAGCAATTAATTGGTGAAGTTTCTTTCAGGATCCCAGTGTGAAGGACTAGCTAAAAGGTGACTTCTAAGCTTTTGCTGTTTGCATATTGGCAACCACTTTCTTCCACCTTTCCTTTTCTTAAGAAATTCAAGGAGAAATAGTCTAGTCATGATATTTTATAGCAAACAAAAACCTCCCTCAGTTCAATGTATTTGGTAAAGGCCAAGAACATGATTCCATGGCAATTCATGTTGGTATTTGTCATGTGGAATTAAAGGTCCCTATGAAATGTCAGATTACCTTAGTATTATGTAGATTACGTTCTTCATTCTCATTAAGAAAATAGGGAGGTGCAGATGTTTGTTTTTATTTATTACTGGTTACTTGTTTTAATTGTTGGTATATTGCTGCTATGCCAGGCTGCTTTAATGATGGAAAAGAAACCCAACATCCAGGTGGGACAAGAGTTTATTTTGGACCTTTGTGGTGTTCTGCCTTAAAAAGCGGGGACATGGAAGAGATTTGGTCATCCAGTAAATATTTAGGGTTTGCAGCCATATGCCATGTGCTGTGGGTAAGACAGAAGACCTTAAGAATAGAGTCTGTAGAAGGAGCTTCCAGTTTACTTGGGAGATATAATGGGGGTACATGATGGGTCAGGAAAGATAATAAGATAATAAGTGCAGTATGTGTCCAGAGAATAGGAGGTTAAAGAAGGTTTCCAGGGAGCATCTTGCTTTGGGTGTGGATGAACAAGCCTGGTGAGTGGGCTTTCAAAGCTGTGGATGGCTCACAGCATGGAAACTTATTCCTTCAATCCGGCATGAATGGATGGCTGATTTTGGGAAGTCTTTGACAGATAAGGTTGAAAAGGTGAGTTGTGGCTGATTGTGTAGGGCCTTAAGTGACAGATCATTTTGCAAGCCAAGCACAGTCCAAAGTTCCTTGGATCCTTTTCCATTCCTCACCCGTGATTGACAGAATTGTATATTTAGTCTAGGGCCTTTTTGTCAAGAGGAAGAATTATCAATATTTTATCCATTTATTGTTTGAATAAAGAAATAAAGAAAACATTATTGTGTAAACTATTTTTAAATGAGTTTCAGAAAATTGATGATCAAAGCAAATTATGGAGAACAAACTTATTGCAAAGTTAATGACCTAAAATGCAGGTGTCACCTTTTTGTGAGAAGAAATGTGAACCGTGAAGATTTATATTTCTTTTCTTAATGGGGATATATGGTCAGTGTTTAAACCACAAACAAACAAAAAAAGTGGAGCAGCATTTCTTGGGTATAGTTACTCATCTTCTTAAATGTTGCAAAATCCCCAAGGAAAGGAAAACCAGAAAAAGGGGAGGGGGGAGGGTGATGGTTTGAAAAACTAGTGACTAATTGACTTGTGCTGACTAATATCAGTGAACTCATAATGAGTAACAATAGTGAATTTAGAAGGGATATAAGTAGAAGGAGAGCTATTCAAAGGGTACTTTAGTAAAAAAGGCAGCTAAATTGGTCACAACTAAGGATTGCCACTGGGAGATTTGGAAGTAATTTGGTTTATCTCTAAGAAGTTCTGTCTCTCCTTGATCTAAAGGGATCCAGCTTGGCGATATAGTCCTTTCCAAGTATGGCTCCTTTTCCACTTGCATTCTGGGGAGAATTCTTGGCAAATGAGTGAGTTTGTGGTTTTGCATTGAAGAAATACATTGGTGGGTAGTGGTAAGCAAGAACCAATGCTTAAAAAAAAGGTTGGTAGTGATGGCTGTGACCTGGAAATATGAAAGATTTGTTTAAATTTGTTTTCTTAGTTTATTTTTTCTTTTTTCTTATCATGGTATAAAATTGTAAGAAGTGACCAACCATCCTGTTCATCAACACAGATACTACCTTTTTAAAATGAAAGAACATAATATATAAATAATAGCAAAAATAAATTCAAATGACCAAAATGTGCAAGGACCGAATATTTGGTTGTGAAATTTTTAATCATCTCAGTGTTTATCAGAAAGTGTTCTGTTTTCATTCTTGTTGAAAATATTTTTAAAAGTTAATTTTTATTTTCCTTGAAACCCCTTTTTCCAAACTCCACTTTACCCTGCCCTAGATAAGGGGATTTTCTGCCTTTTCCTATCATAGTATCTATTCTTACTTTTATTGATATTATTTACTGGTCTCTGGTCCCCATGAGACTTCCTAAGGACAAGGATAACCTGAAGGCCATTATTATAATACTACTGCCTTCCTAACTCAATGCCTTGCACTTATTCATTCTAAGAAATATTAAGATCATGAATCATAAATTAAAGATGGATTTATCTAGTTTAGTCTTGGGGATTATAGTGTCATTTATGATTTTATTTTGAAAAAGATAAACTCAGCGAAACCTAGGATGGCCTGTAAATTCAATTTTTAGCTAAAACATTTGAATGAGCTTATTTTCCCATTGTTTTTTCTAAGTTTTGTCCCTGCCCCCCCCCCAATTATTTGGTATTTCTTTGAACTTGGGGCACTGTTAAATATATTATATAATTGGAGATAATCCAGAGTTCTTTTCATTTTTTTCACATGGGTAAAGCTTCAGATAAGTAACTTTCCACTTTTAGTATGTATTTAATATGTGGTAAATAAGCAAGAAAATTGTCTCAAAGTATATGAGTTTGAATAGTATGAATAGGGAAGGCAGCTTTTTTTTAAAGAATCCTAATGCATTAGAAATATTGAATTGAAATTTTTCTTGATGTATTAGGAGTTTTGGTGTAATTTCATCTTCAACATAAAAAGTATATCTTTGCTTTTAAAATTGGAGCCAATTTAAGGACTCTGTCTTAAGTTTAACACTTGTTGTTCAGAGTTAAAAATGCTGAGAGCAGAATTAATACCATTCCCGCAAAACTGGTGGCAAATTTAAGTGAAGTTGATCACCGGAAAAACCATACTGTAGAGCTTTGTGATGTATTAGGGAAAATTTCATCTGAGAACTTTGCTTTCACAATTAAATTGTTTTTAAAAAGAGATTTAAAAATCTGATTTGGTTTTTGTATTCTACTATTCAGAGTTTTTGTTTGTTTGGTATATGAGAATGAAAAGTGCATGTAAAGAGAGGAATTTTACATGGACATTTGGTTGAAGAATTGACACAGGCCTTTGCATAACACCTTAATCCAAATGGATGGTGCTTCCTGTTTTTATGTCTTCTGGTTTGGGGTAGGGCCAAATTTTATAAGTATTGTCTCTCTTATGAAAAATCACTATTTTCAGTTAATTCTGAAGTACTATAAAGTGCCTGCTCTGTAAAATTGAATTTCATCTAAGTTTAGAACTTTGGAAAGCAGTTAGTAAACAGTATGACTATATTTCATATAGTCTCGTATACACTAGCAAGTAGAAAAAAGGATAACAAATTACAATTATATGAAGAGCTCCCTTTGGAGCTATAAAATGTCAAGAGAAATGTATGTCAGGTGGTAGATGATGTATCATCTGACAAGGTCTCTCTTGTCTCTGAAGAAAATAGGGTGCCATCTAGTGGGACCATTCCACTTGTATGGACCAAGTTGAAGTATTACAGGAAACATCATTTAAAGATTTAGGTTCCTAATAAAACATGTAACAATTGATTTTCTTTCTCAAAGTGTTTTTTTTTTTAACTTTTATTTTGAGATAATTTTACATTTACAGAAAAGTGTAAAAATAGTACAGATAGTTCCCATAGACACTTTACCCAGCTTGCTCTGTTAACATTTTGCATCAACCGTGGTACACTTATCAAAATCAGGAAATTAACATTGGTACAAAACTATTAACTGAACTCCAGACTTTATTCAGACTTCACCAGTTTTTCCACTAATATCCTTTTTGTGTTCCAGGATCCAATCCAGGATCCTACAGTGCTTTTAGTCATCATGTCTCCTCAGTATCCAATTTGAGACAGTTCCTCAGTTCAGAGTGTTTATTAAAATTCTTCTCTAGGGATTATGGCCATAGTAAAATACACTTGAAAATATAGGAGACTAAGAAATTTTAAGAGTATTTATGAAATAAAATGTAAGAGTATTTTTGAAATAAAAATAAAAATTGTAATCTAGAAATGTTTATCCTGCTTGTTCGTCACCCACCCCTACCCCCAAGTCTTTTAAAATAGCTTTTTTTACTTGCAAAATGTGTTATAAAGTTCTACTCTGAAAAGTCGTGAGCGGCAGGAAGTGATCTCTGACAATTTTCTCATTTTACTTAGAAGGAAATTGAGCCATAGGGGAATTTTATATTTTGCCTTAATTTGAACAAAAGTCTTATATACACTAGCAAGTAGAAAAAAGGATGACAAATTACAAGGTGATTGAAAAGTAAATCTCATTTTGGCAACTTTTTTTATGACAGTAACTAAAATTTTAAAAGAAGAGACAAATCTCCTAGAATTATACTGCTAATAAGTCAAATGTTTTCTTCTTTAAAAGTTGATACTTTACATACAAGTCAATGCTTACAAACGCTCTCAAAATATTTGCAACATTTAAATAGCATATATATTTAACTCATTTTTTTTCTTAAGTAATTGGTTAAACTATCTGTTCTAAGCTAACTTTTTGCTGCCCCCTATATTGAAACAAATATTTGTATTACAAGTTATTTTAAAAAATAAAAGTAAGTTTGGTCCCTAATCAGTATTATGGTTTTGCTGCCCCTGATTAATATAATGGTTTGAAAAGTCATTATTTAATTTAGAACCTGCTGCATATGAGAGATGAGACTAACAAATCGGGGAAGCACAGTCTGAATCTTATTTTAACAGTTTATGGCTTCATTCTCTAGAATATTGCCTATTGCACTGTGATTCTTTCCTTAATATAATGACCATGGTGAACTCTTATGTACCTGAAAGCAGCGGAAAGGCCTGGAATTTCCACAGAGAATATAACATTTTCCTTTAGCACTGCTCCACACCCACCTTTCCCAAACCAATTCAAATAGATATGGTGATGCTATATGAAATGAAACTGTCTCCAAAACAAAGAGGGAATGACATGGTGAGGGCCTCAGCCAGGAATGACACCGTATTCGGAAAACTCACCATCAGGTTGATGTTGGTGTGAGGGAAGGATGGATGTGCTTTAGTTCCAAGATGCCAGCAGTTCTTTTAGCTGTGGTCACCCATAAAATAGCTAAGTTACAGAGACTGTGTGGCCTTGGGAAGCCGGCATGTCTGTTTCCCAGAATGCTTATCATGACTAAAGATTCAAATGTGGTGCTTTCCCATGGATTATGAAATTGTGTCCTCTAAATTCTTCTTCTCAGTACATTTTGATTTCTGTCTTTACCTATACGCATACTTAATTATTTGAAAGTTAATACAAACATAAAATAAAATTGCCTGTAGCCTAACAAAGTAGAGAAATTAGTCTCTCAGGTTTCCCTCCTACTATTAAGAACCCTCCTTTCTCTCATTTCCTTATCCCCTAGGCAACCTAACTGGACCACAGGGTCCTTTAAGTTTCCTGTCACCCAGTGCCCTCTCGCTGGCAGGAATAAATTAGCATGTAGTATTTGTTCATGTATTGGTAGCTGTTACCTATTATCCCTTTCTGATAAAATACTTAAAATGAAACTGAAGTCTTGGGGAGGTAATACCTGAAGGCCAAGCACTGGCAATTTTAGGTTTGTGGGTCTCACTCAGTTGTTACCTACACCTGGGGCTGACCCTGCTAGTGTCTAATCACATGAGAAGCGTGCAAAGTAAATCTGGTGAAAACTACTAATTATAAATATGGTTTTCTCTGTGATACAGGAAATAAGCATTTTTCAGGCTTATGAATGAAAGGAGGCTTTCCAAATCATTTACACAATGTATTAGATCATATTACGTCTTTTGAACTGAACTTGAGAGCAATGTGAACACATTCCAAAGGAAATGGGGGAAATAAAGAATTTGCCTCTTCAGCTCTCTACTTCTAGAAATGTAAGCATACTTTTATTAGCTACTAGATATTGGACTCTTAAGAGATAATTTTCAGTTACATGTTTAGCAGGGTGGTGATTATTTTTCCTGAATCTTCACATTTTAGTTTGGTGGCTTTAGTTGATCATTAAGCATTTTTAGTAGCATTTTGGCTTCCTTTGTATATTTCTCCTGTTATGGTGAGGAGAAAAAATTTACTGGTTCTTCTTCTTGAAGGTTTTATATTTAAAAATTAATTGTGTGTCTTTAGGAGAAGACTTCAAAATCGTCTAAGTTGGACATTGTATGCACAGTGTTAAGGTCCCGAGAAATGAGTTGGAATGAGAAAAGAGGGACTCATGCACCCCTTAGAATTACTGAGAGATGAGGTTTCACTTGGCAGGCACTTTGTACATTAGTTAGTAAAAATCCACTTATTCCTAATTAATTCTCCTTATTGACTTTCAATAAAAGTGCTTTGTTAACCTTTGGCTAGAGTAAGAGTTCTCCAGTTTTTAAAAAGAGACTTTCATAACTGCAAATGAAGAACACTTCAAGTGGTAATAGAACAAGGCTGTTGTAAAGGAATGAGTTCGACTGTTCCTAGATTTGTCATTATTGTATGCTTTGAATCCTTACATTCTGTGAGTGACTGGTCTTTCTATTTATATATTCTGTACAGTTCTCAGTGCTTAATAAATGTGAAGTATTCTGTAGCTACACTGAGTTCCCAGAATATGTGTGTAACATCAAATTTAAGGCCTATGGGAAGAGTTTGTCCAGTATTGAATGAATACTAAGATTTTCTCTACTGGAATTTTTGAATATCTATTTTTCTTCATGTGCTCTAAATATCTCATACTCTTAAAACAGGCTGGTTTTGACTGCATTTTGTTTTCATGACTTTTCCTCCATTATTATTTGAGAATGTTACAAAACTGGGCCTTTGCTGGTATGTTAATTTGACTAATAATTTGTATATGTCATAAAAATATATGCGATTCTCCCATCAACAATACTAAATCAAAGCACTCTTTTAAGCCTGGGATTTTCTTTGTCTATGTCTTGGGCTCCTAGCTATGGGCTAAGCAAGGGTGCTGAGATTCTCATGCAGCACTGGGTCTAGGCTGGCTTCCCACCATCCACAGTGTGAAGTTATTGACTCAGTGCTGTGCTCATCTTAGGTGATGATAAGAACTTAACAAGTACTTAATGAGAAGTTTCCAGCATGTAAGTGGATTATTCTATCTTAAGACAAGTCTTGGGGAGTATGAGAGAGGTTTGGGGCATCTAGGAGATTGAGTTATGGAAAGTTTGATTCAAAAGAAAAGAGAGTTAAAAATGTGATCTTTCTTGTTTGGGGATGAACAAAGTCTCTAGGAAATTTTACTTTAAACGTGAATTAAGTGTGGTACATTTTAAACCCTGTTCCCTCTTACCCTTCTCAGGAGCCACATATTGAAAGATATGTATATTTGGTAATAAAATACCTGCCCTAGAGTGAAGTAACAATGAATTTGTTTTCAGAAGAGGAACACAGTGTTTTAGATTTGGCTAGATTCTACCCCTTCCAACTTTTTGGAAACAAGTGAAGAAACGGAGTCCCGAAATGTTGTGACATCCTTGAAGTTATACAAAGAACTAAAGTAGCATATGGATACAAAGAACCAAAGTAGCATACGGGTTACCTAGAAGGTTTAGTGAAGAGAAATAATTTCCCTCAGATTTGTGAACCTTCTGCTTCCATTACTTATGATTTTTAAAAAAATTAAAAATTAAATTTAGAATTAAATACACACACACACACACACACACGTTGCTTTTAAAATGGAGGCTTTTAGCAGCATTTAGAGCTATCCATATTTATGGGTTAGGCCAAATTAACCAGCCAATTTCAGATCTGCTTTTTTGAAAAGCTTAAGTATATATACATTCAAAGTTTCTCTTAAATCACATCGTGTAGAATTCATCCCCAAACTTTTTCCTTTACTGGTTAAACTAAGGATGTCTCTCTGAGGAGGAAGTCGTATATTCTCCTAATTTGGGCCGTCTATCCCTCCCCAGTTGCTCCCTGTGCTATACCTGCCTTTCATCTAACCTGTGAAGCATTGAGCTCTCTGTGTCCTGACTGCTTCCTTTTGGTGCCTCCCAGCCCCCAAATACCTGTGCTCCTGGAGGGCACAGGATTTGGGTGCTCATGGCCAGAGAGGGGGCCATGCAAGGCATCCTCTTTCCTCCCACCCACCACTGGAGATTGATATTCAGCGAGTGCCCTGGCTAGAAAGCTCACCTGGGGGCTTCTGATCTGTAGCCAGCGTTGAGAATTCTTGCTTTCATGAATTCGGGACTCATTTCTTTGGGAAGAAAGCTCAGAAAGTGATGTGGATGCTACAAATCTCTCTACTCAGGATCCGTGTTTGAAGTCAAAGAGGAAAGATGTGAGAGGTGTTCTCATACCTTTCACGGGTGTTTATCTGTTGAACGCCTGTTGTGTGCCAGGCTCTGAAACAGTAATAAAACATTTAATCCTTACTGCAATGCTGTGAGGAAGAGATAATTGGCCTATATTTAGAACTGAGGCTATGGATGCTTAAGGGGAAGTATTCAGGTCACTTGCCCGAGATCACATAGCTAGTAAGCAATAGAAGGCATGCATGATCTTCACTTGTCTGATTTCATCAAGCCATACCAAGAAAAATATATGTCAAAATGGATATTTGGTTTGATATTTCCTTTCTTACTTGTATATCAATATGAATAACAAAACAATGATTTTTCAATGCTCATATTTTAATCTTGCAGAATTTTTGTTTATTAATTAGATTGCATTATTTATTTTATTTATTTTAAAAAACATGATTTGAGGTCCCACTATATGCCAGACCCTGTTCTAGGTGCTGGGGATACAGCAGTGAACATATATAAAAATAAGTGTTATTTTTTATCAGGTTCTGAGATGAAATTAGAAGCTTTATTTGTGTATATTTCATCATGTCCTTTGTTCACTATAAAAGCATTGAAACAAGATTAATCATTGTCATTTTTCCATTGACACAGAATGACTGAGCCAACAGGGTACTTCTGAGGTTCTGGGGGATGGGAGTCTAAAGCATTCTATTATTAATAATTTTCAAAGAGGGCGATTCCATTAAGCCTTTGTAGTAGCTGCTGCTTTAGAATTGTACAATCCATGGTGATGATGACAAATGATTCCAGCCCCACTTCATTTGGCTGGTATTTAAATGTGAGTTTTAAGCTGAATACATACAAAACATTTTAAAAGAATCTTAAATTCTATAACTTTAATCAAAGAAAGAACCTTCTGAGGTTATGAAATGACAAGCATAAAGCCCAGGCAGGTGGTCTGACACCTGTTTGGTACTGTTGTGGCCTGAATCTTACCCACTGTAGGGCCAACACCTGCTAATTGCTCTTGCTTTTTTCTGTCCCAAACCTATTGGTCATTTTACCCCACTATTCAATGTGGTTTAGAAGCTTCCAGGAACATCTCTTCTAATAGTTACTTTAGCTACTTTGTAGGTGACTAGACTTTGTTTTTTTCTTCCAGAAGCCTCTATGCTTTATATAGAATTGCACATCTATTTTTTCATTCATCTATGGATTGTTAAGGTTAACAGAGCCTGACCTCTTCTAATAGAATTATCAGTTAGTGGTCTATAGACTTGAGTCCATTTTATTAAACCATCCCATGTGGTAATTTGCCATCTGCAAAGCTTAAATAATGGCCATTTTCACCTTGAGTCTCAGTTTTCTTTGATTGTGTTGAACCCTTAAAATTGTAGGGGAAAATCAGAGACACTTTACCTGCTTTCCATCATGAGAAGGTCAGCTGGTGGGGCAACATCTCCCCAAAGAATCACTTCCCAAATCTTTATAGAAATTTACTGCTTCAAGTGTTATTTTACCAGCTTCTGAAATTAAACAAGATGCATTTTCTGTGTATATTTACTCATGTTCTTTCTTCACTAGCAGGGCATTGAAACATAGAACCTTAGATTCATTCCTTTCCGGCTTTGCAGAACTATCTGCTCTCGGGAGTAAGACATGCTGGTTGCTGGAGCCTGTCTCACGGCCATCTTGGCTCCAGGGTTGTCTCCCCTGCAGTATCTGGGTCATGCTTGGATTGAGTCACCTCACAATGGCTCCTTCATCCTGGTCTAACAAAGCGCCCATGGCAAGAATCTTTACTTCTTTCAACATCCATTCTTTGTCTAGCCCCTTAGTATACTAACAATGTCCTCCTCCAGTTACCTGCCTGAGATTGTGCTTCAGACATGTGAAAAAGTACTTCCTAGGTTGCGGACAAGAAATTCACTTAATCCCCTAAAGATCACATGATAATTTCCTGATTTTCCAAGGTGAAATTTTCCATTGTCATCACTATGCCTATGATGGTGGGATACATCTCAGGAAGATCTTTTAAGGCACTATATTTGTACTCTCTGCATTTCTCTTTAGTAACTAACACTCATTTCCATTTTAATTATCTGTGTAATTGTTAAATGTCAATATTCCCTACCAAAGTTTAAAGTCCCTGATGGCAGGAACTGTATCACATTACTTTGAAAATAGTAGATGTTCAATGAATACTTGTTTTTATTTGTGATATAAAGAGCACTGTGCTGGGACCCTGGAGTTTTGGCTGCAATCCTATTTTTGCCTCAACCTTGGGCCAGTCACTTCCCTTATCTTGAGCACAGTCTTCTCATCTGCAAAATAAGGGCATGGGCAGGGACATTTGTGAAGTCACTTTCAGCTTTATGAATCCCAGTTTGTGTCTGACTAAATGGAGGGAGCACTGTAGCAAGTTGGCTGCTGTGACTTTGTTTCCAAACTCAGACTGACTCCATTCAAGTGCCCTGACTTGGGTGGGGAATTGTGGGACTATTGCTTTCCCGAGAAACCCACATGGGAATCCCAATTCACCTCCTTTGGGACATCCAAGGGCATTATTTGTCACACTTTTTCTGTTCCTACATTCTCTTCAAAGGAATAAATAAGACCATTACTTACATGTGGGCTGAAGCCATGCCAACAGTTAACCTGTTCCTGCATATTTGTTGCATGTAAGATGGAGGAATCCCAGAAAGTAGAATGGTTCAGAGGGCAGTTGCTCTGGCTGGTGAGAAGTTGGAAACCAAGTGGCCTTCTCTGGCTAGCTTTCCACTGATACCCGTCTTCCATCCCCCACCTCCTGACTCCACCTCCAGCTCCCAAGTTCCCAGCTTGCTTCATAGAAGAACATTTCAAAACCTCTGCTCTGTTCACAATCTCTGTTCATCACTGAGAAGTGTTGAAGCTTCCAACAATAATTGTAGATTTATCTACTTCTCCTTTGAGCTTGTTAGATTTTGCTTCATGTATTTTGAAGGTCTGTTGTCAATGCATACACACTTGGGATTGTTATGTCTCCTTGGCAAATTGAGCTTTAATCACCATGTAATGTCCTTCTTTGTCCCTGACAGTTGTTTTTGCTTTGAAATTGGCTTTGTCTGATATATATATATATATAAATAGTTACTCCAACTTTTCTTTTGAACAGGGTTTGCATGGTGTATCTGTTTGCATCCTTTAACTTTTAATCTACCTGCATATATTATTATATTTTAAATGAGTTTTTGGTAGCATGTGGTTGGTTCACATTTTTTATTCATTGTGACAGTCTGTTTTTTAATTTGTGTGCTTAGACCATTTGAGTTTAATATAATTATTATGTTTGGATTTGTCTTTCATGTATTATTTGTTTTCTGTTTGTTTTCTCTATTTTTTTTTTTGTTTCTCCGGTTACAGTATTCTGATTTCTTTTGAGCTATTTGAATATTCTTAATATTTCATTTTAATTTACCTCTTGTGTATCACTTTGTACCAGTTTTGCTTAGTGCATACTCTAGGGACTACAATATACATACTGATATTTTCATAAGCTTAGAATCAACATTTTACCCCTTCAAGTGGACTATAGCAACCTTACCATGCTTTGTCCTCTCATAATTATCTTATAATATTAAATCTGCATACATTGAAAATCCCATGAGACAATACTATATAAAAATGTTGGAATTTTTGTTTACAACCATCCAATATATTTTAAAGAACTCAAGAGGAGAAATTTAGTGGCTCATATTTACCCAGATATTCACCATTTCTTTTGCCCTTCCCTCATTCATGATGTTTCAAGTTTCCTTGTATCATTTCCCTTTTGTCTAAAGAGCTTTATTGAGCAGTTATCTTAGAGGAAGTCTGCTGGCAATGAATTCTCATAGTTTTTCTTCACCTGAGGATGTCTGTATTTCACCTTCATTCCTAAAGGATATATTCACTGGATATAGAATTCTGTTCTTTTCCTTCAGTACTTTAAAAATGTTATGCTGCTTCTTTCTGTCCTCCATGGTTTCTAATGAGAAAATCAAAGCCATTTGAATGTTTGTGCCCTGACACATAATGCATGTTTTTTCTCTCACTGCTTTCAAGACTTTTTTGTTTGTCCCTAGTTTTTAGCATGGTTTTCTTTGGGCTTATCTTAGATGGTGGTGGTGGTGGGGGTCTGTTTTTTAAATCTGTAGGTTTATGTCTTTGCCAAATATAGGAAATTTGCAGCCATTATTTTGTCAAATGTTTTCTTCTGCACTGTACTGTATTCTTTCTCCTCTCCTTCTGGACTTTGGTGACATAAGTGGCAGACCTTTTGTTACTGTTCCCCAGGTCTCTGAGGTTCTGTTTTGTTTTAAATCTTTTTTCTCTCTTGTTCAGAATTTCTATGGATTTACCTTTAAGTTCACTGACTCTTATCCCCATGCTATTATCGAGACCACCCAGTGAGTTTTTTTATTTCTGTTATTTTTTCAGTTCCAACATTTCTTCTTCTATATATTGTTTATTTCTTTACTCAGACTTTCTATTCTTCCAGAGGTCTCAGGATTGTTTGTGATTAGTTGTTGGAGCATTTCTATAATAGTTGCTTTAAAGTTTTTGTCAGATCAATCAATCATCTGTGTCATCTCGGCTTTGATGTCTGTTGATTGTCATTTCCCATGCTGAGTCATATGGACTTTATCTAGGACATTTTGAATATCATGTTATGTGACTCCAGATCTTGTTTAAATCCCATGGTGAATGTTGATATTTCTGAATATCTTGTTACGCGACTCCAGATCTTGTTTAAATCCCATGGTGAATGTTGATATTTCTGTTTTAGCAGACAGTCAAGGTCCAACCCACCTTCTGTGAGTGTGGTTCCCAATGCCAGTTCAGTTTTCAAAGCCTTTACATCACTATTTGGACGTATCTTGTGTGTGCTTCCCTCAGTGGCCAGTTTAGGACTTGGTCGGTTCAGTTCTCAAGTCTTTGATACGATGTTTAGGATCAGATTCATGCACACAGTGCTTGGAGATGAGCCGGGAGTTCATAAGCAACTTTATGGGGTCTCTTTCCCAAATTCCTCCCTTACTGTAATCTCTGGTAATTTCCAGTTCCATGGGACTCCTCTTTTTGGTCATTTAGCCAGAAAACTTGAGCTTTAGTTACTCTGCTCTGCCATGTACCATAACTGCACCTACTTCTGGGGCCAGGCAGCAGGAAGACAGAGAGACTAAAGGGGTTTGGCCCCACCCTTTTGGAACCACAACTCCACTGAACCAAAAGGAAGATTCCCCTGCCTTAGAGTGTTGGTCCTGCAGTCTCCCGTTGCCACTGGCTGCCCATTGCCACTACAAGATTACTTGGGGGTTGTGGTGTGAGAGAATGGGGAGAAGGAAAAAAATGAGGGATTTCTCCAACTCTTTCTGAGTGTTAGGAGTTCTCTTTCCTGCTTCTTGATCCAGAACTAGAGCATCTCCTGGGTCTCTTTCTGTCTGTGCCCTGGTGCCCACTCTGATAGTGTTGAATTCAGGCTTGGGGATATTGGAAGAGAAAATAAGGGTGAACACAGTGGTAGTTTAATGGTATTTCGAATTCTGGTCTTCTTTCTAATCTGCCTCCTACCATTTACTTTTCAGAGTTCTCAAAGAGCTGCTCAATTCACTCTGTCCTGGTTTTATAGTTGTGTTCACTGAGAAAGACAGGGTGGAGTGTGCTTCCCCATTTTACCCTGCTCAGGAACGTCTATATCTATCTTTGGAATATGTAGAATAGTTTGAGTCTAAACAATGGATACATTAGCTGCCCCCTTAATGGCACTCTAACCAGCTTTACATCTTTGGTTGAAAAAACGCTGTTTAGGATCCACATGCACATTTTAGAAGAAGGTGGGGGATTACCACTGCCAGTTAACAGCATGATTTCCATCCTCGGATGAAACAAAAAACTTATTCCCCCTTGACTCTACAACCAAAACTAAATTGGGAGCATTTTTTTTCTCATCGACTTATTTATTAAAGTGCAAGTTCTTTTTTCAAAGACAAGAGTTGTTACAAAGATGTCAAAGATTTCTGAATTCCTTTTAGTCCAACTACAAAAGGACAGTAATGACTATCAATGCTTCGGAAAATCTGAATCAACAGGGACCCTCTCTACTCCATATTTCTTTAATGAAGAGGTACTTTGTTGTGCAAAATTTCCATTGACAAGTTTTAGATTCTGAATGCTGTATGTGCTCCTAATTCCTATAGAAGTGATAATTGGGGCAATCAAGTCAGAACTAGCGGCTAGGAAAGTCTGAAGTGAAGTTGTAAATATCTCCATTAATAGCTAAATGCTTTGTTAAAGGTATTACTAGGGTGGTGAATGATATTCAAAGACCTGTTGTTCAGAAGGGGTGGGGAGCAGGAAGCTCTGCTGGTGTTAAAGGAGAATGGAATGTTTTAGGGAGTGGGGGTTTATCATTTCCAGGAGCAGGGCGGGCAGCACGGTGGGAAGGTCTGGCTCCATCTTGAGCCCACTCACAGGATGTCAGGGGGAAGTGTGACTAAGGTCACGGCCATGCCACGTGGTGGGCTAGCTGGAGCCAGAGCAAGGGCCGCTGCGGCCACACATCCTGAGTTTCCATGGTCTAATGCAGTGGGCTTTTGAAAGATAGGGTGGATGCAGGATGCTGGCTGGGCTTGTGGAGTGCGTGGGCAGTATGTCTTAAATGATAGTGGGTGGAGATTACAGCATTTCATCTGCTTTTCCTCTGACACCTTTTAAAGATACAACCCACGGTTTTCAAGGGTTTATGCCAATATCGGCTACAGGGATCCTGCAGTAGATCTTCAGCGTTCTTAGGAGCACAGGGGAAATAGTCGAGTACCATTTACAACAATTATATAAAATTAGATTAAGAACTTGAAATGCTGTTCATATTAAGCAGAGTTCACTGGGTGGTTATTTTGAAATCCTCCTTATGTAATTTATAAGATGTTTCCACATCTGAAAAATATACATATACTTTCCTTTGGTTAAAGGGCTGTTCGGGATGTTTAGAAGGTTAGGTTTCAGAATTTCAGCAGCTTTATGGCATTGTCATCCAGTTTGATGGATTGAATTTGCACTTAGAGGAAATGGAATGTATTTTTAATTGCTGGAATGCATTATACCTAAGGGACATAGGAGAATGTATGCCAGGTTTCAGCTGTGATTAATATTCTGCTGATGATGTTTCAACTGCTGAACATGCTTAAACTCTGCCTCCACTTGAATAAATTCTAGTAGTTCCTTATTTTTAAAAAAGTGAAAGGATTCTTAGAAAATAGGTACAGAATTCTTATCCTCAGTCCATTAGTATTTGAGAAGGACACAGGCCCCAAACTTCAGCTTCTTAAGTTTAGGAAAAAAATCCACTATTTAAAACTGTATAAATATTGATCTCCCCCCCCCAACAAATTATTAAAAGAAATGCTTGAAGGAATACGAAAGGGGTTTTATTCAGATCTACTAGGTAGTTTGAATTCCGACTGTTTAATTCCAGTATCATGAAAGATACTTGGGTAGGAGGCTATAAGTACTGTGTTGTATATATGCTTTTAATGTTAGACATCATTGTTGAAGGTTTTGCCTTTTTAAAACCATGCCTGGCAAGAATTCATCAAAGTGTAGAAAGCATTTCCTTTAATGTGCTAAGTATTTTCTTAAAGTTCAGATGCTGTTTCTGAAAATTTAGACTTGCATTTCTTCTATGGAGAGAAAAGATAGAGAAATCGCAATCGTTAGTTGTATTGTTTTGAACATAATGCCATATCTAAAATATGTGAACTTAACTGCAAAATGAGGTACCAAGAAGGGATGGGTATCTGCTTTAGAAGCCACAAATGCCTTAACAGAAAAGGAGAGTACGAACAAACATTTCTTGATTGATTGTTTTGTGCCTTACTTGAAAGCCAGTCGCCAACTGTGCTTATGGTTTCCTTTAATTTTCACAACTGTTCAATAAAGTAAATTTATACATTTGAAAGAAAATTAATTTATAGTTTAGCTTTCGTTGGGTGGGTGGGAGATGACAGAATGAAGAAAGTATACGCAGACGGGTGTGTTTGGGGACTTAGCAATTATGAACTGGGGTGAGAGCCCCCCCCTCCCACCCCACTCCCGGCCAGGGGACATTTGGCAATGTTGAGACATTTTTGATTGTTACAATTGAGGGGTGGGATGCTACTGGCATCTAATGAGTAGAGGCCAGGGGTGCTGCTAACTATCTTAAAATGTACATGACAGCTCCCCACAACAAAGAATTTTCTGTCCCCAAATATCAAAAGTGCTGAGATTGAGAAACTGATTTTAAATTAACACAGAAAAAAAATTTAAAACAAATGTCATCCCTAGCTCACTAAGGTATATGGAAGAAATTTTAGCCTGATTTACCCATCCCTGAAAATAACTATATCTAAATATTATTTCTACACATTTCAAGGCGAAGAAACTATAGGTTACTAACAAGGAGATTTACAAGTGATTTCAGGGGCCCAGTGTTTTTTTAGGTTTTCGCTTTGAGGATATACTTTTTGTGTTATCAGGCTTCAATTTCTCACAGTGTATTTTGGATTCTTCCACTTAAGCTCTCCCTCATGAAGGTAATAATTAGCAGGCTACCATTCTGCATAAAGTATACTTTTGTCCAAGGTATTTAGAGGCCACTGTTAAATTGCCTCTGAGCAGTAAGTACTATCAACCAGTAAGGAATGCTGCAGTGTATTAGCATTATGTCGATTATTAAACATAAAAAATAGTGGGTGGTAAAGCTGGAATAGAATGCACCAATACTGCTTTGTTAGCATCAAGTGGCATAATTTGTAGTTCCTGTTTATAAAAAAAAACTTAAAGTTCTATTTTTAAATGTTTGAATTGTGCCTGGGGACTTAGAGTTTGAGTTACAAGGTCTCAGCAGTTTAGAGGTCCTGTGTTCCCATCTGCCATCCAAACAGGTTCCCTTCTCCAACATTCCAAGTGGTCATAGATTTGCAAAGGTACCATAACCATAGTATCTAATGCAATATACCATTCACAGACGTTTCAGAAGACTTATCACTGTTTTAAATGTTAGGACACTAAAATCAAAGACGAGATCAGATGGAGTCAGTACAAAAGAGA
Source organism: Choloepus didactylus (assembly GCF_015220235.1). NCBI lineage: Eukaryota > Metazoa > Chordata > Mammalia > Pilosa > Megalonychidae > Choloepus > Choloepus didactylus. Next base: position 46,643,486 of record NC_051334.1, on the reverse strand, counting down.
GAGCTGGAGACCCAAGAAATGTGCTTATGAAGAAAGGTACACAGTAAGGAAGAATGTCAAACAAACCAATAGAAAAATGATATTTGAGATAAGAGAAGGGATGGGGTTTAGCCAGAACTGAAAGGGCAGGTGGAGGAAACAGGGAATACACCAAGCTAGGCTGTTGATTTTATAAAATAAAACATTTTATCGTAGTCCTGGGTGAAGACCAGATGTCTGCTTCTCAGTTTTAATTATTAAGTATGCTTTAGTCACCTGGAAAATAAATGATCTTTCTTTCTTAAACTTATATTTAAAAAAGATACCATCACCATCTCCACCAAAAAAATGTACAATAAGTATAGAAAAACACAAATTTGAGGTATTTTCTCAATTATAGACACTGAAGTATAATTTAAAAAATACATATTTTCCCCCATGTAACATTTAAAAAAATGTGGAACATGGAAATAAAGATTTGTTGTGGTGGTAGTTCACTGAATATTAACCTTTCATCTGCTGACAATTTACATTCCATGAAAACTGTGAAACAGCCTAACTGTTCATTTAAAGTAATGTTTTAGACATAATTTCTTGGCCTGGAAAGATTTTCATATTACATTGTTTGTCTATTTTCCTGCTGATCTTTTTAACTTCCTGAGGTGAGCCAATCTACCAGAAAGGGTGGTAAGTGACTTTCAAGCATGATCTTTCTTTTAAATTTTGCATCCCTTGGTTTTTGATCTCTCAAAAGGTCTTTTTAAAACTTTTTTTCCAACTGGGTCTGAGTTCTCATATATGCTTCTAACAGGGTGGTCTTGAGTGAGAGATTTACTCTCAATACCAGTTTTATTAACTTTTAAAATGAGTGAGAACAAACAATGGGGAAGGGGATAGATAAAACAAGATTGGCAAAATGATGATAATTTTTGAAACTGGTAAAAGGTACATGGGTTTCATTATCCAGTTATCCCTTCCATACTGCAACTTTCTCCATCGTGGTTTCGATAATATCATGGGTTGGCATAAGAAATTAAATGGGAATTTTTGGGGAGTTTTGCAGAAGCCACAGATGACGCATATAGCTTATAACCAAAAACTTAGCCTAAATTTTACAATAAGGTACTGTAAACACTCCATAAAAGAAAAAGAAAAAAAAATCAGACTTCTTCTTTAGTACAAAGGGAGGGCCAAAAAATTTTATGTGGATTTTCCAGATTGAGGGGGCACCGCACCCTTAATCCCCACAATGTGAAAAGGATAATCATACTATTTTTCTCCACTATTGTATATGCTTTGAGAATTTTCATAATAAAATATTTAAAAAGGGGCAGCAGAAATAGATAAAACTCAAATCTTGTTCCAGGACTACCGTTGGTTATTCTTACAAGGTCAGAAGGAAGATCTGAATATTCCTAGAGGCCAAGTTCTGTAGCAGGTACATGTGGGGCCAGCTCAGAATCTCTCTGAAGGGAGGGGGTACAAGAGTTTGAGGAGGGGTGCAGATAGAAATTCCTTAACCGCCACTAGTGACACTTTACCACCTAGACCTGGCTCTCATCAACTCGTCACCGAAGAGGCTTTTCCTATGAAAACTGTCTCCTCTCCTCAAAAAGCTGGCCCAAACCTCCCATTGTCCCGAAAGGCTGCTGGATATGGAAACATCTCCAAAGTCTTGTATCCCAGCAAGATGATGGAGAATTTCTTCAGTCATGACAATGCTAGTATCTGGTCTGCTCGTTTCTGTGACCCTCTGGTCTTTGCTCTGAAGTTTAATCGTGTCTCACTTCAGTGGCTGGTTTCTCCTCCTGGAGCCATCTCCTTATTACATAAGAGTTGTTTTGTTCTGAGGTTTAGTACCACCTTAGATCGAATTTTCACCCTGTTCATCTTGGAACTCACTGACCCTTCAAACCTCACACTGGGTTTTCTGTAAAGTCCAACCAGAGCTGCTGAGAGCAAAGACTCCGGGACGCATCTCAAAACCTCAGGAATACATTTTGACCAAGAACTCCAAAGATCCTCCTAGCAACCTCACGAATATGTGAACATCCCTTCATTATCTCTGGCATGGACCGAGGCTGGAGATAGATGGAGCTCCACCTGCCACCCTTATAAGGAGCTGTGCACACACTCTCCATTTATATTCTGATTTTGTTTTTTTTCTTGGTAGAACCTCAAGTGAAATCTTAGAAGAAGGTGAGAAGGGCAAAGAGGAAGGAAAGGATTAGTTTGGGACACTGGAAGTTAAAGGTAAAGACAATAGCATAGTGAAAGAATATCAAAAAGAATTGAGGCCAGAGAGAAAAATACAGAAGTAACCCTGCCACTGTTAATAGATAATGACTTGGTGAGTAACTTATACATAGGTTTCCTTTTATTTAGAACACGCTACCCCATCTACCTTTCCTAAGCTGCAGTGTTTCTCTAACGGAGGAAAGAAGAAAGAAGTTGGCTTATAGTTTGTTGCTTAACCTAATATTTGGTTCTCATATATCATTTAACCCATATGTGTTGAGCACATACCTATGTTAGATCCTGGGGAAGATGCTGGGACACAAGACAGACCCGAGCCCCTCTTCTAATGTAGAAATTACACATTGGCCTGTAGGCAGGTTCTCTTTGGTCCACACAATATTTAAACACCATGATGTTTCTTCCTCTTGAAAAGCTGGGAGATTTGGCCCTCTGGACCTGCGTAGTCAGGGAAAGTCAGGGAAAGGCGGGGCTGAGAAGTGCCTGCTATGGTAATCAGAGGCACGTGCTGTATATCCTGCCCTACTTCTCATTTGTTTTAGTTATTTTTACCCTTGGGGGACATTGTGTTTGGAATCCCTTATCTTCATGAGCATGTTTTCAGGAGCTCACCTTTGGTGCCCTGAGGGAGGGGGTGACCTGGGTGATAGCTGCCACAAGGAGCCAGGTTAGGATGGGACATGTGTCCCTGAGCTATGCCCTTTTTCCAGACCTTTCTAGACCACCCCTGCACAGCTTGCTAGTGCTTCATCATGCTCTTCTGGAGTAGAATTTAGGTCAGAAAGGGAAAGTCTTGGGACTAACCCCTCCCACCCATGAACCTTCCACTCCTGATTGTTCTGCTGTTTGTCTCCTAAGTGCACACAGAACACTGATTCTCCTTCCACACTTGTGCCTTTATGATTCTTTCTGCCTAGTGGGTCCTTTCCTACCTGCTTATCGGAATGCTGCTCACCTTTGAAAGCACACCTTACCTCCCCTTCTCAAGCTGCTCAGAAGGCTGGGCTCAGTGGGGGTTCAAGTTTGGGGGCAGGCAACAGAGAACAGAGCTGCCTACAGGGGTCTTCAGCTTCTACCAGAACACTTGCTTTTGTCTTACAGATTGGGCTTTCCCGTAAATTTCCTTTGAAGAAGGCATTCTAAAGCTTAAGATATTGTCTGTACCATTAATTTGGTGCTCACATGTTACTTTATATCATTCATTATCTTTCCTAGTCTTTGTGCTTGTTCTCTACAATTACATCATGAATTCTGGAGGTAAGGGTCTTTGCCCAGTATGTCTCTTCTGTCCCAGAGCCCAGCCCACTGCACTGCCCATAGTAGGGTCAAAAAAATTTGTTGCCTGAAGGAATTAATATTGCCTTTACAGATTATCAGAGCCTTAGAGTCCATAGGTGGTATAAATTTAAATTCTTATACTCTGAGACCTCTCTCCTGAGGGCACACCCATTCTTGGAGAACCTTTTTCCCCCACCATCTCAAAACATGAAAATTTGACAATGGAAGCCATCTGTACCATCTTCTCTTTGTTTCACTCATCTTCTGGATTCCTTTTACTTGTCTCATTAAGTCTGGAGCTAACAGGAAAGAACAGGTGGTGACAGGACTTGGCGGCAGCAACCCTGGGAGCTCCAAGCAACCTGATGTGAGGGGTGTCAGGTAGGACTGGGACTTTGACAGGGTTCAGGATGGAGACTACACTCAGTTTGACAGTCCCTCAGAAACATTCTGGGGATTCTGTGAGCTCACGATTCTCCTGCAAAAGAAATACAGAATTTACAACACAGTGTCTCTCATTGTGCAATTAAATACTCGTTAAATACCCCCAAATCACAGAGAAAGGTGGAGAGATGACTTAAATTGGAGTTGGGAGCCTGGTTTACTTGCTAACTCCAATACTTGCTGTTTATTTAAACTTAGGCAAGTCACTGAACTTCTCTAGGCTATTTCATCTAGTTTTAGGAATTAAATATGGGAGAGCTTTCACAGAACCATTTACCTGTATGTTGTAAATCTCCTCTTTGGCTCAAGAGACAGTGCTTTATGCCAGTGTTCCCCTCAAGTTTTTAGAAGATGATACCAAATCTCAGAGGGTTTGAGGATAAAAGGGCCTGAGGCAAGCACACAATTTATTTAAAAGTATTTTATTATAAAAAATCTATGTTTTCATATTAAAACAATTTTAAGATTAATTTTGCAAATGAAATTATTTTACTGTTCTCAAATTTTGGAGTAAAATCTGTGTCCCAGGGATATGTAACACGTTTATTTGCTGGTTTTGTGAACTCCCTAGAAGGTCCTCATTCTACTTCTGTTTAATTTTTTTGGGTCAGTTTTAAATTCCAAAATGGATGGAGAGTATGACTTTATTGCATATATCACTTCACTTAACCATCACAATAACCCTATGAAATAGGTGCTATTGTTCTCCTTCATTTTACAGACAAGGAAATGGAGGCTCAGAGTTGTTAAGTAACTTTCCCAAGGTCACAGAGCTTGTAAATGGTGGAGCTGGGATTTGACCCAGGCAGTCTGGCTCTAGAGCCTGTGCTCTTAACCTCACTCTGCTATCTTGCATCTAGATTAAATAAATTCACATAAACCAGTTGATTTATTTTTTGTTGTGGTGGTTGTTGATAATGGTCTAAGAATTTGGGTGCTTCTTTTCACAGTCAATACCTGATGCATAGCATTTATGTTTATGCAATAGAAGAGCTCAAGAAACTCAGTGGCTGGTCCTGATGTCCTCAATCACCAAGAACTTGAGTCATCAGTAAACTCTACCTGATTACCCCCAACTTGTCAACTTTTGAGATACCAAAGAAAGCATGCCATCTGTTTGGAGGGAACATTGTCACTGCTAGAGAAACACTCAATCTAATATTTGTCTCAAGATTCTATACAATGGACCCACCATGTAGTTGGGTGCTTTCAAACAATGTGACTAAGATATAAAAGGTACAACTATTATAGTTCTGTAGTGGCTTTGCAGTATTATTTGATATTGATGCACTTCACTTAAAGAGTTCATTGTATTTCTTGGCTGGGTAAACAAAAAGCAAGCACCATTTATTACTCATGGCTTTGCTGAATGCTTGTGGTTCAACGTTTGCCAGGTATTTCATTATATAGCCACAGGATCACTCTGGGTGACAGCAACAACAAAGTCTTTGTGTTTCTTCAGTTACTTTTTAAAAATTTGGATTGGGGCTATGGGCTTACTCTATCCTTTGAGGCAAGAGCAACAATAAAAAGTCACAGTGGAGAGGAAACTAACCCATATCTAAAGAGAACATCTTTAAAGCATAGACATGTGACATGGAAATTAGACACAATTGGAAGAAAACTTCCACAAGTTCCTACCTCTAGACCTACTGGTGTACCTTCATGGGTGCTTGTGTGGTTTTATTTTCCTGTTACTGTCCTATCTAAGGCCAGCTGCTCCATGGAACACTGGATCCCATCATCAGTGGCCTAATCAAGGGTCTGGCAGTTGTCAGTGTTCCCCAGTTCCTGTGTTGCCTGGTATCCTCATTTGTCCCTGGTGTCATCAGTTTCTCCCACCTTTTAAAAAACACCCACCACCCCTCCAGCCACTGTGCTATTTCTCTTTGAGTCATCTTTATTTACTGCCTCTGATCACCCTCTCCTCCTGTGCTTTGCCAGTCAAATTCAGTAAGGAATCCTCAGTCCCTATCTTATTCAGCTTGTCAGCAGGATTTGACCAGCTGATCACTCCATCTTACTTGAAATTGTTTCCTTCCCTTGTTTTCCCTGATGCCACTCTTGGTGTTCTGCCTACCTTCGGGGTGTTCTTGCCAGTCTCCTTTGCTGGTTCCTCCTGGTAGCCCCTCAACCACTGAATATTCAAGTGCCTCTGTTCTCCCCATTCTTCTTTATCTGTTCTCGCTCCCGAAGTTAAAGAATCAAATCTCTCAGCTTTAAATGCCACTTAAACACTGATTATTCCATTTCAGACCTTTCTGAGGTGAGTTTCAATTGCTTTTTTGGACATGGATCCTTTTGGCTAGATGTCTAATTGGCAGCTCAAACCTAACATGTCTAAAATCCCTTCCACACACCTTCCCACTTGTGCCATCCCCAGCCTGCCCCACCTCAGTAAACGGCAGCCCCATTCTTCCAGTTGCTCAGGCCAAAAACCCTGGAGTTACCATTGACCTCTCTCTTTAGCTCACACCCCATATGCAATCCATCAGCAAACACTTTCAACTTTTCCTTTAAAATATATCCAGAATATGGCCAATTACTGGTATCTCCATAGCTACTTCCTAGACCAGGCCACTGTCATTTCTCATCTGGATTCATCATCCAGGCTCCCTGTCCCATCCTTGCCTTCGGAGCCACCCTTTTAAAATGTAAGTCAGATCATCCCACTCTGCCTGATGAAAAGCCTCATAAAGTTTTGCATTTTGCTCAGAGAAAAGACCATAGTCCTTACAATGTCTAGAAATTCCTGTGTGATCTGATCCCCCATCCCTGCCCAGCTAAATCAATCTCATCTCCCTCATCTTTCTCCCTTATTTACTCTGCTGTAGTTACACTGGCCTCTTGACTGTCCCTGTAATTGACCAGGTACACTCCTAACTAGGGGCCTCTACACATGTTCTTTTTTCTGCCTTACACCCTCATTCTTTGCCTAGATATCCATGTAGTCTGCTTCCTCCCTTCCTTTAGATCTTTGTTCAAATGCCTACTTGATCAGAGAGGCCTTCCCTGATCACCCTAAACAAAATAGCAGCTGCTTCCCCTACCCTCACCCCAGGATTTCCTGCTGTCTCTATCTTGCCATAGCACTCATCACCGCTTAGCATTTCATGCATTTATTTGATAGTATGTTCTTCCCCTCTAGAGTGTAAACTCCATTCGGGCACAGACTTGGTCTCTTTTGTTCATTTCTGTGTCCCCTGAACCTAACACAATGCTTGGAAGTTAGCAGGTACTCAATAAAATTTTTCAGAATGAATAAGTGAATGGCCTGGGCAAGGTGGTCAGATACAGGCTAAGTGAAATGAGGATTTGCCCAGGCTGGAAGAGGACCTACAGCATCTACAAGATTTCATCTGTTCCAAGACACACGCTCCCTCCACCCCCCATATTTGACCATTTGTAAAATGGGGATGCATGGTGGAATGGATGGGAGTCTCTCAGTCAGGCGGTGGTCATGATGCATTCACTGTTGCCCATGTATTCACAAAGTTGGCCGTGGCTGTTGACATTGCCAAGAGTTGAGTTAGTTGCTTGCATTGTTGGTTCTGTATGTGGTGAGTGTACCTGCCATTTAATCTCTCGGTAAGATTACACATATTGAAATAAAATTTTATTGGCATGGTAACAAAATGTTTTTGTATACACAGAAGACTAGAGAACAGAAGACAGTAACTTCGATGCTAGTGAAGCAATTGTTTGTTACTGGAGAAATGACTGAAATTCCCCACATTTGTTTTCAATGCCACAACTAAGAAGAAACAAGTAGTTGAAGGTGTGTTATGTTTTGTTATTGAAATAAATGCAGAAGGACAGCTGATCATGCACCAAGCAGTGCAAAGGAAGACAGGAGAAATTGCCAAATCCCCCAGAACAAAGCAATGAGAAGCTATTCTGACTTGCATTCAGGGAATTGTGTCATAATTAATATTTGTTTCCTCCATAATGGTACATACAACAATGGAGTATCTTACAATCAACAACATTTCAGGCTGGGTGAAATAGGGTGTGTCTCTTTCCTAGATTTTAGAAATATGTGTAAGACTGATTTATAGATCTTCATTTGTCATTTACAATTATTAGTTTTAAAGATAACAAATGTTGCTCTTCCATATGAATCAAACAAGCTTGTAAGAAAAGGAGAGGCTTGGCCAGTTACTTGTCTCCTGGTTTCTTGGTTTTCTTACTGAGAATCTGCATCATTGGGACTAATTATCCAGTAGTGAGTTTTGACTTTTGTTGTGATTAGTTTGAGGATACCTTTTCCAGACAGCTGCAGGTTTGGTTTTTTAAATTATTTTAAAATAATTATAAATTTATTGAAATGTTACCATAAGTTTTGTAACTAAGAAGTTACAAAAACAGTACAGAGAGGTCTCACACACCCATCATCCACCTCCCCACATTGGTAACATCTTACATAACTATAGTGCAGCTACAGTTTTTTAATAGATCATCTTGTTCTCTTCTAATGACCTGTTGGGGTAGGGAATGAGAGAAAAAGTAGTTATGCCTCCAGGAAGCTGTCAGATGTCTGGTGTTGTAAGGGCCCAGGTTAAGTGATGGGAAGCTCAGTTAGGCTGGGGGGGTGGGCTGAGGGACACAGGCTTTGGACTTGGTATGTCCCCTGACTAAAGGCTATTGCTGGGGTGAATGACAAATCCTGCTCTCAGTGGCAAACATTTCCTACACTAGGAAAATTTGAGCTGTTTGATCCCCCCCTCCACCCCACCCTCCTTAAAGTAGTGGCCGAATCATCTAAATCTTCAGTAGAGTCCTGAAATCATGGTTGTTGACTGTTCTGTGCCCATATTGCCATATTTGGTGCTTGTCATACTGTGCAACCAGCCGCCTCACTTTTGAAGGATTACTGGTCACTGGATGTAAAGACCAGAGGCAGAGATGCTGTAGAAGGATTAATACATTGATTGTCATTACACAGAGGGAATAATCACCTCAGGTTATAACATCTTCAAGAATTAATTTGTGGCCTAAAGCTCTCCAACAGAGAGCAATGATTTGTTTTGGCTTCAACACAAGCTTTGTTTTGAAGAAATAATTCTGATTTAAAATGTTCTAAAAAAAACTTCTGAAATAGAGCAATTTGGAGTTCTAAAGTCAGAAGGAACTTTAAGGTCAACCACCCATTGGCTTGGGTGACTTCCTCCTCACCACCCCTGCCGAGTGCCAACTCCAGCTCTTCTTGAGGCCCTCCTCTACCTAGGGCCCCTCCCTCCAAGCCCAAGATACCTCCTCTTAAATTGTGTCCATTTTCAGTTTCCACCCAATAGATCTTTCCTTATCCCCATACATCAGATAACAGACAGGTACTTCTGTGTTTTTCTTCTTCCTTCTGTTGAAATAGGTCTAGATCCTTTAATCTTGAGGTAGCTTTAGGTCCCCCTCACCATCTTGCTTTCTGCTTTTCCACAGGCTGCAGTTTTTTCATAGCCTGTCCCATCCCGGGGGGTAAGCTGAAGGGTACATTATAAGAAAAATACGAAAGAGAGGACTTGGTACATGATTGGACAGTAAAGCTCACTATTTATTTACTTCAGGTTTTATTCTTCAAGTGAGGTAGTGCCCTCTTTTTTCTTGTATGTCTTTCCCATTTTATTATTTATTTCTCTTCACTTTCACTTCTGGACACCCTATGGAGTCTTCCATATCCCATAAAGCTAGACTTCTTAGGTGTGGTTTGCATTCTGAGGACCCTGATAGCAATTTGTTCTTTGTCCCCATCTCCCAGCCTGTGCTAACTACTCACCTCTTGTGTTCTGCTTTTGCTGTCTCCTTTCCCTTATCACCTGCCCAGCCAGGACTATCACCACCTCCACCATTTTCACATCCATGTCCACTTCCACCTCCACTACTGCCCTTGCCTAGATGTCTGGCCTCCGAGTTGTCTTTACTGCTTTTTTTTTTTAATTCTTTTTCCCTACTGCTAGATGAGAATCAGGTCACATAGCATTGTTAGTGGCTGATTTATAAACAGTCAAAGTCATTTATACTTAGCATCGATGACATCCTTGAAAATTCTGGTTTTCATCTAGCAAAAATCAGAAGGTTACCACCATCCAGTCCAAAATGCTTTGGTGTATTGGGAGCAGAAGAAACTCATACAGAATACCCAGGAATCTTTTCTTCAGGAGGGCTCAAACTTAGGGAATTGATAAGGCCTTTTTTAAAGGCTTATCTGATAAGGCTAGTTTTTCCCTATTCTATTTCTATTTAGAACATAACAAAATAGAGGACTAGAATATGAATTTAAATTTCTGGCAACTTCATCTAGTTCCTTGAGGTAGACGCAGGTCAGGATGTGACCAAGTTGGAATTGAGAACATTATTTCTACTGCATAAGAAATTAGAGATTCTAAGCAGAGTGTTAGGAAATCAAATACTACAATATCATTAACTTGCTTGGGGTGGGGGTGGGCAAAGGAACCCGAGGATTGGGAGTAGAGACCATGTCACTCAGTCTGAAAACAGTACTGGCTTATTTTATATGAACCCAAATTGATGTGTCTTTGCAGATTATGTAAATATATCTCGACTAAAATCTCCAGAGTTTTAATATTATATAGGCAGATTTGGACCTATATGAACTTGGGCATATTTCCAAAAAGATATAGAGAAGTTAAAAGCCTTGGCTTATTCAGAGTGGTCCTGAAATAATTTATTTGGAGAACTTAGTAAAAGTTATGCTAGCCCAAAAAACACTGTCCCATAAATAGAAATGAACTTTGGAAAACCTGACAATGAGAGAAAGATGCTATTCTCTTTGAGTTTTTTGTGTGGAATATTCCATAAGGTTACTGGAGCATTTGCCTACCTACAAAATAATATTTAAAAGAAAAAAAAATCAAGGGTACGTAACCAAAGGGACAATGCATATTAGCGCATCGGTGTAGTAAAAAATGCAAGTCTCAATAGAGTTCAAAATATGCTGTCCTGACTTCCTAATGCATAGATTTGCCTGGGAGTATAAAATCTTAGTTGGTTAGTAAAGCCTTTCCCCTTGGATAGCCAATTGTTTCCCTTGATAATATTTATATCTCACGAATTACTAAATAGATTGGGTTAAAAATATGGCAGAAAGGGAAGTGCCTTTCTTTAATTCTGGTTGGATAATACACCCTGACTACAAGAATAACTGACGTATGTTCTTATTCTCCATGTAAATTCTAAGAAGTGAATTTCATATGTTTTGATCCCATCTTTTCTCACTATTCGTAGTAAATTCGTAAGTTGATGATCCACTTGTTTCAGCATAAGGCAATTCAAAAATTTTGCATCGTGGCAACTTCAATTCAGTTCAAAAGTTTTACTTGACTCTCACCTAAAGGTGTTATGAAAGAAATGCCCCCCTCTTTCTGAGGGTTTGTTTTTGCATGTAGCATTCCCATTGGAATGCTCTTGAGAGGTTAAACTCATTATCTGAGCAAAATTGTTTTCATAAACTTCAGTATTTTGATTCCAGTCCTCATGGATAGATAGTGTATAACCTGGTCTCTACCCAGTATTATCCACGTTGTTTTCATACTTATCTCCAAGGGCCAAAGATTATCTCACAGAATCTCCAAAATAATTCCAGTTTCAGAAATTCATGTGTAAAAGGAAATTTTTAAAGGGAAGAAGGTGAGAATTGAGTTCAAACTCTTAAGAATTTTTTAAAGGATTGTATTGATTAACAAAAACTCTTTGGCATCTTCTGGCAGACATGAGAGAGAAGGCAGTGATTGTAATTAATTTTTAGTGAGTGCCGCATATTTGATAATTGCTCTGATTCACGCTATTATATTCTTCTTCCTTCACCCACAGCAAAACAAGCTTAATTTGATTCATACCCTTAGGAAGGAAAAAAAAAAGCCTGAGATTACTCACATGGCTGTGATTCAGCTCTTGGCTCCCACCACCTCCTCCTCCTCCTCCCTTTCTCCCACCCTGCCCACTCCCATATTCACTCCCACCCAGTACTGTTGCCATCAAAAAACTGAGTCAGTTTGTTCTTTAAAATGGGTGGGGATAGAAGACAACTAATAAAAACTTTTCTGAGCAAAGTAGACTGCTTAGATCTGAAATCATTTCAGGAAGAAGGGCAAAGCAGCTGCTTATATAACAGAAAAAGCTTGGTACAGAGGCATATTCTCATAAAGAAATGTTCAGATAATCTTATATAAGTCTAGACATAGTTTGTGTGCATGTCTATAGAGGCACACACATAGCCATGTAGACAGGTTTCTATTAAAAATTTCCAGTATTAGGAATCTTAAGTACACACACATTCAAACAAAAAAACTAATCTTCTGTTCTCAGAGTAGGATAATTTGCTATAATCAAAAAGGGTATCTGTCAGCTATCCAAAGATTTTTGATCATTTTAAAACATAGATGGTAAAGTCACTTTGTCAGCCTTCACACCAACAAGGTGACTTGGAAGCCTGAGATTGTTTTTAATTTTTCCCCTGTGTCGCTAGAAGATTGGTACTGAGGGTGGCAGCTCACACTTAGTGAGATTATGGTGATGGAAAACATTATGGAGGCAGCCGTTTAGGTTCCTTCCTTGTATTTACTCATGCATTCTTCAGATGAAACAAAAAGCCTTGGTGAAATGAAGTGACTTTCCCAAGTCCCCACAGGTAATAGTTCTTGAGCCAGTATTGAAACCAAGGCTGTCTGTTTTCACTCTGACCTGTAGTTCTGGTTTTTGGGAACTTGACACAGTTGGATCATTTGGTACTTTCGAGATCGTCCAGGGTCAAGAGTGGAGGCTGAGACGAAGTTCCATGTTGAAACATGTCTGTGTGCATCTTCAAACCAAGCTTCCACGTGGGGGTGGGGCAGAGCAGAATTGAGCCTTCCCGCTTTACTCATTTGTAATCCTGACCGCCTCTTCTTAGTTTTGCTGGCTCCCTGCCCACCCCCCACCCCCTTTTTATTACCAACTGTCTCAGAAACGTTGCTTTGGAAAAGACAAGCTGGAGCAGTAGAGCACCCTCAGACAAAACCCAGAACTATTTCTGAGCACTATGTTTGAGGAGTTCTGTATTATAAAGCTCCCCCCTCAGAGATGTTTGGTTGCTGTCCTTTTTATTCATTCTTCAAATATTTTATAGGCTGGTTGGAAACTATTGGCTTTTGTTATTCAAGTGTTTGTGAGATGCTTGAACTTCTATGTAGTTTTCCTGGGCCCTGCAGGATTCTGCTGTGGATTTTTTTAGACTCTTGGGATTTGGGAAGAAAAGGCCCAAACAGGTCTCAGATGTAAAATCAGACAAGCATTTCAACCAGCGAAGCTTGGAGAGGGAACTATGGATTGCCTAGGTGTTTGTCATCATTAGTAAAATAGTTACAAGTGATTTTTTAAAAAAAATATATGGAAGAATATTTTTCTCATTCAGAAATATTATCTAGGGAATGACTAAGATGTATCTGATTCCAAAATGATGGCGCAAAGAACAGTTAAAGGATAATGGCTTGGATGATGATAATAGTAACACCCAGCCCTTAAATAAGTGCTTGCTATCTGTCAGGCATTATTGTAAGCACTTATATACATTAGCATTTTAATCCAGGTGTCATAGCCAGGAACGGAATGGCAGAGCCATACACATAGTCATATAGGCAGGTTTCTGTTAAAAATATCCAATATTTCAACCCCTGGCAATCTGGCTCTAGCATCCATGCTTATAAATATATTTTAGATTCTTTTAGCTGCCAAAGTTTTAGGTGCTTGATTTTATTAACATCCTATTTTCATAGTCTGCATTTATTTCAATTGAAAGCCATATAATTATAGATTTTATATTCTCTATGTATCTTGGAAGATCTTTAAGCCAATAAAATTTTACATGCAAAAAAGTCAGTGGCTAGATTAATACATCCCTGTTGAAGTATGAGTAAGTTTTAATGCCTGGATGAGAAATAACGTGGACTTAGTTAAAAAGATTTCAAGTAGAAAGATTTCAAAAGTATAATTTGGAAGCATACTTTGAAATAGTTTTGTGTGAATTTAATTTCTGAAAATCAGTTCTCCGTGTAAATCATTGTGGGTTTTATTCCACTAAAGCCCTACAAGGGACTCTTTTTGTAAACGGTCAACTTTTGAATGAACTGTTTTACACTGTTTCTCTGTGTACATTTTTTTCCCTCTGCCCTCATCCAATAAATTGAAAATTAAATATTTGAACAGGTTTTCTGTATTATAGAAATAGAATGTATTTTCTATATTATAACAAAGCTAATTATCCGTCAAGGCATAATCAGCAACAAATTTCAAGCCTCGATCAGAGCAGTTGCTGACTTTGCTCAAGGTTAAAGGAAGTATGCTGAGAAGAGATAAATGTAGTTAAACTGCTCAGAGCAAGCTGTCCAGATTTTTCGCGTGAGGAATTGCACTTTGTATTACTGCATTCTTCCTGACTGCGTAATACCTGGGAACAATTTACACCGTGTAATGCCACCCCCATCTTGGTAGTAAACTGCTGAAGAGGAAGAATATTAGGCATATACATTTATTTAATTAGAGTTTTCACAGATGACATTTGGTGATGTTTCACGTTTCTGTTTTGCAGCTTTTAGGCAAGCTAGGGTTAAAGGATTGTACAGATTTTTTGTGATGTGGCTTTCCTGTGTGTTTGTGTGTGTGTAGCTCAGGTTATAAGTGTGAGTTGCAGTAAATGCCAAAGTGAAAGCTGTAATATGGCTCCCATGCTCCCGACCACTTCCTGAAGAACCTGCCACGTGTACCCCAGATTTAGAGACTTAACACTTGGGTCCTCAGGACTGAAAGAGTCCAAGTCCCTAGTGATAAGGGCTTCTGGTAAACCCAGAGATATAAAACCTGATTACTGCTGTTGTGTGAACTCAAACATTTGGTTGCTTCAGTTGTAAAATTTTCGGTACACAATTTTGAAATTTTAAGTATTAAGGAATAGAGACAAGAGCCCTGCCATACCTTAAAAATCATCTTGCAACCTTCTCTTACCTGTTCTAATTCTTTGAAACCGATTAGAACCTGCATTTAAATGCTTAATACACAGTAATAAAAGGAAAATGTGAGTTTGTCAGATCAACTACAACCACCAGTCTAATAAAACTGAGTCACATCCAAATGAGCTGTGCTTACACTACCCTCCCATCCTAGGGAAAACGTGGCTGGGGGAGGCAGTGTGAGTCATCACCTGGTTTGTTTGACATACGCTTCCTTCCATAAATTGGGAATGGCAAGCAGCACAGTGTTCCAGGCTTACCTTGGAGAAGGAGCTTTTGCAGCCTTGCATGTTCAGAATAGGGCTTTAATGTTTGATGGATGAAGCTGAGCCCATATTTTGACTTCAAATGTCTGGGAAGGGTCAGAAACTGACAAGATCCAAACAAGGAACATTTGTAAGTACCATTTTTGGAGGTCAAAGAAATGGTAGGGGTGTTCATGCTTGAATTTTTCCCTAGGACATAAAAAATATAAAATAAGTAAATTGGCAATGTTAAAGTAAAAATAAATAAATTTGTAGCTAGTTCGCTAAGGGGGCTCATTTACCCAACGAAACTGATTTTGATGTGAATAGTCCAGAGTGATTGCATGTGAGAGAAAGAGAGACAGACAAAAAAACACTGAGAGTGGGAGAGAGACAGGCAGACAGACACGTATGATTTGGTAATTGCCACACACATTTGTTTTTACAATGTTTAATTTTTGCCTGATTTATCCAACCATTCTGAAAGAAATGTATTTCATCTAAGAAACTTTTTAATGGTGAACTTTGACTCTCCGTCTTGCACTTTTCTCTTCAGTGGTTTTGCATAGGATCACTGGTGCTTTTTAAAATAAAGGAGTTTAGAATGTAAAATTGTTGGGGAAACTGTAGAGGAGGGGGAAGGGGGTGTAGATTTATAACTGAAGTGAGTTTGCAAACCCAGTTTCTGTTTTGGGATTATTTCTTAATATATGCCAGACAGTCCTCGGATTTCCATCCTGGCTTGGTTGTGGCTCTTTCTCTATCTGTATGAAGCTGGGGTGTTCCCTGTTTTAAAGCCAGAGCCATTGCAGCCTGGGCGTTTTCTGTTTCGGCTTATGGCTTTTTTTTTTTCTTCTTCTTCTTCTTCTTTTTTCCTGAATGAGTGTCCTTTGTGTAATCCCAGTAATTCAGAAATCCTGCAGTCATAGGGACTGCCCTGTCATGTGACTTAGGTATGAGGTGCTGGCTGCGATTGGTCAGCAGCTAATTGGCGGGTCCCTATAAGAGGTCCTGGGCTGGGAGTCCAGCCACTCTCCTGCTGGGGCTGCCTGCCTAACGCAGTGGGAGGTTGGGAGGGAATGTCTAGTGATTCAGCCACATGTGATAAATGACCAAGTGACCACTTCCTTGGGGGTCCGCAAACCTGTGGAAGACACCCAAACTGGTTGTGGTCGACTTGATAAAACTCTGGCTTCCTGAACTGGTAACTGTCACTTTAATATAGCTTACTGATTAAACTAAGAAAAATGAAGCTGAAAATCTTTGCCAGGAACTTGTGTGGACTTACCCCCTGTTTTATCGCCCCTTTTTCTGATTCGTTTTGTCACAGGAATGAAATGCAGATAATTCTTTAGAGAACTTCTCTAAGAAAAGCGTCTCATGTGATCTGGAACAAAGAGATTTTATAATCAGATTTATCAGGCTGTGAAGAGGGAGTTTTAGTGAACGGAAGCAGCAGCAGCATTCTGTCACCAGGAAATACTACTTTATCCAGAATTGGTAAGTGAAAAATGGCATTGCTCCTTAATAGATATCATATGGTGTGTGTGGGAATTGCAAAATTATTCACAGACCCCTAACAACTGTGTTGAACCAGAGAACACATAAGCAGAGTCAGGAATTCTAAAAAAGAGTAGCCCAAGAATATAGCATAAAGGCTGAGAACGAAGCCGGGTAATTAGCAAAAAGGAACTCTCTGCAATACCCATTTAGTAGAACATATGTAATGCGACTAGTTTGATTGTTTTTGTTTTGATTTTCCTTTTTAGTGGGAGGAAACATGCCATCAAAATGGCTTGTTTGGTAGAGTTGTGGCTTTAATTTTCCATGGATATAGATTTCCATTTAGCCTGAATAGTATATACGCTATTTGAAAGGATGCTTTCAGAATTGTGCTTGCCCTCTTGTCCCTCCCCTCTACCCAAGGGTGTAAGGTATTTAGTTAGAACATTACAAAAATGAAAGTTCAAATATTGGAAACATTTTCTACTGATTTTGAAGGGCAGATTAAGACGGTAATAGATTTTTTTTTACATTTGTGTCATAAATTTAAAGATTGCTCTATTTGTTTACATTAGTATAGCAAAAGGTTAGTTATTTCTATATAGGATGCATTACATTTTGAGAGTTCATGCTTGGCAGTTCTTACTAGTTTGGTGTGTGTGTGTGTGTATGTGTGTCTGTCTGTCTGTCTGTCTTTCTCTGAAACCTTAAATTGTTTTCTAATCTTAGAGTTTGAGCTGCCCCATGTTTAGGTTTTCAGAAAATTCAATAATGCTTTGAATACCTGTGTTATATACAATAGGTTCTTGTTCACGAACTGTAAGGAAAGACAGTTTTATATTAGACATGATGTCTGATTTCTTGATTTGGTTTCTTAAGAATGACTGTGTCAAAAAGATTAAAAAGAATAAAAAATAAAATTAGAATTGCTGGTGATTACCTGATTCACCAGTTTCTTATTGGTCAATAAAAGTAATCACGTGATGTCTACTTATGTATAATCAGATAGTAAACTTTTGTTCTTTCATGGCTAGCAATTATTTAGGTGATTTTGGTGATTTCTATTTATAAATGTGAATTTATATAATTAAAAGTGTTATTGACAGAGTTATAAGTTTTGGTTTATACAGGACGTATTTTAAAAATTTGTTTTTAAATACTTTAAGCCAATTGAAAGTTGAATCTTGATTTCTGAATTTTGGTTCCCATTCTGTTACTTTCAAAATCTTAAAATCTGTAGCTTCAAAGGGAAAGAAATATAATAAAACAGGATAGCAGTTCTGCAGTTTTTCTTTGTTGGCAGTGGAGTGGGATGAAGGTGGAGGGGAGAGAGATGAGTCTAGTGGGATCTATTAATTGGTCACTTTTTATCTTATACTTTGAGAATTTTTAAGATCATTTTTCTCAGACTAATAGCCCACAAGACTTCTGTTTAAATACTTATTTTCATAGAAATAGATAAAAAAAACACAGTGAGCTTGGCTATTAAGGGCAGGTCCTCCAATAAATCAGAAAACTGGTGATCCAACCTTGTGAATGTTAAGATATATTAGACTTACTTAAGGTGTGGCTAGAAATGTGGAAAAATACTCTTTGTCTCCCTGAAGTACTTGAATGTATAGGTTTTAGAGTTTTGAAGGTAGGGAAATGGTGACAAAGCATTAAGATATTTACAGGTGATTTATATTGGACTGCTAGCTTACAGTCAGTGATTCACAATTAATTTTCAGCTCTGTTTTTCATGTAAATACTAGGGGAAATATGATGACTTAATAATCTGGCTAAACACTGCCATGCTTAATGGAAGAAAGCCTTTATACAATTTTTGATTTTCCCTCATCCATTTAGAAGCATTGCTTTGAATGACAAAAATGTGATATAAGCAGGTTGAAATGTTAAATGCCAGAAATTACATCCCAGAAGAATTACTTTAGATCATCATGTTTTCAATTCTATTTGCTGTTCTCTATCATCAATTTATTAATCATTAAAAGTACACCTAAAATGAATAACAAAGCATTGCCCTGAATTATTCCCTGGGGTTGTTGAGAATATTAGCATTTTTGTATGCTCTGTTAAATAACAAAGTATTAGCAGCATGCATATATATTTGCAAGTATATAAAGTGGCAAACTGAAGGAAATCTCATTTATCTGCCTTTACTGTGAAGTGAAAGACCTCAAAATAATTCCTTTGAAATAGTATTTGTTATTTGCACATTCTGTAATATAAACACTTTCCCTTAGGGTTTATTTCTTATATTTTTGGTGTGGTATACAGTTTTGCCCAATTAATATTTTTCTTGATGTATGCATATGGATTTCATTTGAAGGGGCGAGCTTTAATCACTAGTGAAACAAGTGGCTGTTAGAACTCAGATAAGTCCCACAGTGTTGTTCCTATGACAACTGAGTAGTTGGGTGTTGAAATTTAGGTTCTCGGTTTGGAAATGTAATTCAGACCTCCCACTACAGTCTCATTGAGTAGGAGGATAATGAGAAGGGGAAAAAAACATGAAGCAACCTAAGTATCTCTGTTTGTTTCATGTCTTTCTGATTTGTCTTTGTGTATGGGATTGCCATGGGAGTGGTAAACATAGGTCTTGAAAAAACAATATTTCAGTATAAAATAATAAATGTAAAGCGGTCAGAAAAGTTGGGGAAGATAAATAACAACATATGGAGGTAATAAAGAGGGAGGAGAAGTTGGCTTCCATGGGTTTGTGTACATCCTTTACCCGTTGCTGACCATCAGTGAGAACATCTTGAATCAGTTATTGTATAGCTCTTCAAGAGCTGCAAATATTTCCTTAAAATGCAGGGGCGGGGGGGGGGGGGGGATTCCTTTCAGTAGCAGGATGGTTTACCACCTTTGCATAACATATTCATCTCCCTTAGGCTGTTCTCTTAAGGTGCATGTTTTTAAGTCAACTACTTGTTTTTAAATAGTGATAAAACTCATGGTGATAAAACTTATCTTACCCTATATTCAAAAAGTTACTTTAAAAAAAGTCATAAAGATTGTTTGAGACCTGTTTGTGGAAATGAATTGGTTGACTGGAGCACTGTATTTGCCAGGGGGTGGTGGTGGTGGGGTGGGGTGGAGGAAGCTGTTTAGACTAATATTTGGCATAGATTAATTATACAGCTTTGGATTTTCCATGCCTGAAGGGCTTCCTCCTTTCTATTCCTAAATGGTTTTGACCATTTATTTATTTGGTCATTAGCATCTCCAGAAGTTAGAAAAGAAAAGAAAAGATTTGGGGTTTTGTCCTCTATTTAGTTTAGGTCCACATTTCTTCTGAAATCCAAAAAGCTCTGAAAATCAAAATGTTTTCGTATAACTAATTTGACAGCAAATCTTGACCTGAACTGATGTGAGGCTATTTATAGTCTTTATTTATCCCACTTAGTATTCATAGGTTTTACTGTAGAAATACTAATGTGTTTGGTCATGGCCTCAGGCTCCCTGAAGTTTTGTACATACATAAAGAATAGTCACTCTATTACCTTTGTAAAATAATAATAATAAACCCGAGTTTCCGATAATGGTTTGTAGACCTTTAATTGCTGCCATATATTGAGCTGATTATGTGCCAGGCTTTGTTCTAAATGAATCATTGTCATCTAAAGCAGTGCCTGCCACATGGTAGGGGTATATGTTTTTTGGAACATAAAATGTTTTACATGTGTTAACTCACTGAATTCACACAAAAAAACCTATTTGGCCAATATGATTGTTTTCCTCATTTTACTTGGGGAAACTGATGCACAGGTGAAGTAACTTGCCCAAAGTGGTGTAGCTAGGAAGTAGTAGAGTCAAAATTTGAAAGCAAGCAATGTAGCTGCAGAGTCTGCTCTTACAGAGCCCACTGCAGGTATGAGAGAGGATTGGGAAGTGGCATTGGAACTCTTGACTGAGTCAGAGGGGTATTTAAATTGTTTCTTTTATTCCTAGTCACCTAGGGTCTGTTGTCATCAAAAGCTGAGGATATCACCAACATGGTCATTACCAGGGGCCTGCTATGGAATGGTTTTAACAGGTTCTCCCGGGTGGCAGTGTGGGAGTTCCAGGGATCTAAGAAGCTCTTAATCTCTTCTGGCTTCCCAGAATGATCTCCAACAGCGACTTAGTTTTGCTTCTTTATCTTGAAAAATTAAGCCCCAAGGAAATGATCTTGAATAGCTGAAAATGTCTTTTCTGTAGACATTTTTTGAGCCCTTTATCCCTCAGGAGGTCTGATCTTCTGAGGAGGGCAACGGGTCCACCCATGGGAACCACAGTGAGACAAAGCAGGTGCCCATTGTGGAAAATCAGGCAACCTATGGAACTGTAGCTGCGTGGCTCTCTTTGAATCCATGAAAGGATATTTTAACAGTACTTCTCTAAAATTATAAATAAGTGTTAGTATAAAAGTCTCCTCTCCAATCCCTATATAGTTCTAGGGATAAAAAGTTTCATTCCAAGCTGATGGCAACCTCCCCACTCTACTCAAATCCCCTATTGCCCTTCCCTGCTTTATTTTTTTTCTTCTTAGCACTTATCTCTGTCTGATATACTGTATGTTTTACTTATTTATTTGTTTAGTATTTTTGTCAAACACTAGCAATAACAGTAAAGGTTCTAGGTTTATGTCTCTTAAGTCTCCATCTTCAAACTTTTTCCCACCTCTCAATCTCAGACTGCTACAAATAACTAAATTTTATGCCCATTGGATTTTTCTTATTAGTTGTTTTATGTTAACATCCATGAGAATTACTGTAAAATTAAAAAAAAATTTTTTTTGATCATGTAATCAGAATCTGGAGAACTGATGCCTTCATTCAGGAGGGGAAACTGAGCCAAATTTGAATATAATCATTGAGTATTTTTTAAATCATGAAGATTCTGAATTATGGAGGAGAAAGTACAAACTAAAACACTTTTATATTTTATGAACTACCTGCAATTTAGGCAGGGGACCAGAGAACTATATATAACATTTATTCCAGCTAAACCATAATTTTACACCCACTTACTTGCTACCCTTTTCCTTTTAAAAAATAAGAAAACCAATGTAAAACAGTTGTTCTACCTATTACATTAAAGAATGTAAGTGATTTAATCTTGGACATTTCCTGTCTCAAGTTCTTAAATGCTCAGCTGTAATATATCATCTTTCAATCCCATATTCTAATTTATATATTTGGAACTATTTAGGATAACATAAAATATATTAAAAGATACATATATGTTAATGCTAAACAATTTGGTTGCATAAATATATCAGTAAAGAACTTATATAGTTCCTTTTCTTTCTTCAGAGCAACTCTTAAAAAGAACAGATTAGATGCATATAAAAGTTGAATTTAATAGGCTTTTGTAAGTCATTGCAACAATTGACATTTTGTTTTTAGCAATATTTAATAGCAAACTAGTTTCTTTTCAATGGTTAATCTATTAAAGTAATAACTTGATTTTAAAAAAGAAGTGTAACTAGTTACTATAAGGTAGAGGATAGAGTCATTGATTATGAAGAGCAAGCTAAGATTTTATTTTAAATGATCGCCCCTTTCCACCTCAGAAGAGTTTAATTCCCCTAAAGCACCTGTCCTACTGAGAACCAATTGTTGGTGTTATTATTGGAAAGAAAGCTTAGTTTTCCTGCTTTTCCTGAAAGTCAATGTATAAAAGATTTTTAAAATGAATTCTGTTAGGATTTGCATCACACACACACATAGAGTGAGACTCGAGTTCTTAAAAATGAGAGACACTGAGTCGATTTATACAGTCCCAGCAAAGATTTGCAGGTGGCTTTCAAAATTCTGTTTACCTGAGAAGAATTCTATAAAAACCTCCAGACATTTTCCAGTGAGTATTTAGTAAGTGGCAGTGGTCACCATGACCCCAAGGAGGTGCCTGTTTGCAGCATCCATTGAAGTGTTTACTCCCTGAGAGGTACAGGCTTTGGTAGCAAGTAGACTTGAGCTTAAACTCAGTTTTGCCCTTTGCTGGCTGAGAAAGCAGCTCCATTTGTTTCCATCAGCACCAGAGAATGAGCACCAGTACTAGCTCATAGGGTTGTTGCATGAAGTGAGATAACATGTGTAAAGCACATGCTATGGTACAGGGATATAAAGGTGCTTAAAACACTTTAGTTCCCTTCCCAAATCCTTTCAAGAACAAACTCAAGAAGTTTAGACCCAAAGCCAGTGGATTCATGTTAATTTATATGACTTTTTTTCATAGCAGATTAAGCAAAATGGTAACAGTGCTGGTGGCAGCCATTTATTGCACATTTCACATGGTCTAAGTAAGCACTGGTGTAAGTGCTCTACTGCATTGATGCATTTAATTCTCATGACAACTCATTGGTGCAATTATTAAGCTTATTTCATAGCTGAGGAGACTGAGGCACAGAGAAGTAAAGGAACTTGCTTAGGGTCACTCAGCTGATAGGCTATTGCCAGTATGGATGACAAGTATTTATGACAGAAGAGCCAACTAAAAGTTGACCAAACCTGAAAGTCTCAGAAATTATTTTTTTCATTTCTATTCTGGAAAGTGTCACATCTTCCAGGACTGGCCCTCTCAATATTGAAATAGAAAATTGACTTTTTCTGCTTCTTATTTCACAAATAAGTGGGAGCATTTTTAGTCATTTGTGTTTTTTATGAGTTTTAATTAGGCCACTGAAGAATAGGAGGGGAATTCCTTGTTTTCAGTTGATCTCATGCACTAACAAATTTACTCATGCAACTTCCCCTATTTTTTTTTCTAATATTTTCACTTGAAAGTGGGAGTGGAAAGGAGAAGTCTGAGCCTTTGGGTCCTAGGGATGTACTTTTCATCAACCAACCTGTCTGGAGAGTCTTTCTTCTATTCAGTATAGAATTAATTCATAGTAAATTAAAATGAATAAGAATCTATATTTACAAATATTTTCTCCTTTATTTCCATCCAGTTCTGGGTGCTCCCTAGAGGGGCAAAACTTCTAAGCAAAGAATTACAAGAAGCTATGTGTGTAAAACCTTAGGTTTGGGTGAGGAATTAGTTTTCAGAATATGGGAAAGGATTTTCACAGTTAGAATTTCCTCATCTTTCAAATGTAGGTTAAGAATTTGACTTAGAGGGTTAGGACAGACTGCCTACCCATGGGTTCTCACAGTGCCTGGAGATCTCTAAAAAAAAATCCTCTGGCTTTCACGCCTGTCTTCATTCTTTTATTCACTAGTTCATTAATTCATTCATTCATCCATTTATCCATATTCCCACTTAACTCATTAATCACCTAACTGCTGGACAGATGAAAGAAAGGATGGGATGACAGCCTATAAGGGGAAGAAAAAGAACTATTCTTACGTTGTTCCTTTCACCTCAGACAATGGCTACATCTTTTATTTGATCCTTTGCCATTTTTGAGGCAACACACATTTCAAAGACTGACACTATTTCATAAGTCTTTAAGCATCTTTCTTAGCAATCATGCTTCTTTTTTAAAGTGAGGAGGAGAAAAGGCTTATGAGGGAAAAATAATGCAGAGAAATTGTTTTTCTTTATTTTTTTTTAATGGTGGAGGAGGAAAGTATCATAGTAGGGAATGTGTGAGTAAATATGGTCTATAGATTCCCCTGAGCTTTCAACTTATTTCCCTGTTTAAAGACAACCCTCCAGGAGGATATCTTGGCAAATAATTTTAAAACAGAATTCACACCAATTTGAAGGTAAGAAGTCCTCCTCTGCCCTCAATGAAATTTAAGGTGAGTTATTAAAAAATACCTCAAGTAAAGATGTGAAAAATGAAGAATACCCTCTTTTTGGGAGGAGATGATGAGGTTAGGGAGAAGGGTTTCTACCACTAACACTTCGAAAGGTGTTTCTTGTCACCGTGCTGCAGTTATGAATACTCTTCCTCAAGAGAGAATCTTTATCTTTACTTGTGATTTCGTGGTGATTTAAACCCTGATATCATTTCCTGTAGTTTTTCAAAAACACATAACTAACCATTCAAGTTCTTTGTAATGGCAAAACTGTGTCTGTGTTTTCTGATACAGGTTTTAACCATAGCAGCAAAGGTAATGAAAATGCTTTTTGTCTTTCAGCGTGAAATTTGAAGTCTACATCAATACTAGGTAAATATAGCCCAGTAGAAGGAAATGGTAACGTAGATTTAAAGACAAAAACAAACAAAATCACACCCAAAAAGCGTGGTTCATTATCTCAGGGCTCTTCTCTCAGAGAGAGAGAGAAAGAAAGAGAGGAAATAAGGACTGTTAGGGACAAATTAGGTTCATAAAACAATGAATTTTGACCTTCAAAAACCCTCCCTTTTCTTCTACTCATGGATAGCAGGGAGATTATGGGGAAACAGTTCTTGCTTCCCGCACCTCTGCCCAATTTCTCTTAGTCCTGGGGAAATGATCACTTTCCTACAGCTGTTGTTCACCTTGGCCCTTGAAGCATGTGGTGTTCCTAAGCTTGTGCAGAGAAACTGACAGAGACTTCATATGAGAAATGCTCCTTTTACAAAAATGGCTTGCACAGCTACTACATGCCAGATGACAACAGTGGACCAAGTCCCTGCCTACACTGGAATGGGTAGACTGACAGTGATCAAACAAATAAGTATATGGCAGGCATCAGTAAGTGCTCTGGTAAAACAGGAGTACTTGGGTGCTTTAGGGCTTGACAAGCAAGGCCTCTCTAATATTGTGATATTTGTGCAGAAATTCACCTCTGAGAAGTGAAGGAGCCAGTCACGAGGGTATATGGAGGAAGAGGATTCCAGACAGAGAAAACAAAACTGATAATTGCAGTGGAGGCAGCAGCAAGCTTGGTGTGTCCTGGGGACAGAGAGGAAGTCATTGAACGGTGAGCGAGGGGGAAAGTGGTAGATAAGGTCTGAGAGGTAGTGGGAAGACAGATCATGCGGGGCTCAGTTGACTGTGGTAAGAAGGCAGGAGATGAGATGAGGAGGGAGAATAGTAGGGCCGGTGAAGGGAATTTCTGCAGGGATCCTTGAGAGTTGAGCCCATTATGCTTCTTAACCAGAATGTATTCAAGTTTGGTAGGGATCTCTACTTTTGTAATTTAAATTATTATAATATGAACACCTTGCTAGAAAGATAAAGTTGAGCTATTTGAAGTTACAAATGCAATTAAGGAGCCAAAAGTGGGTAATTCTGCCTGTCATATCTACTCATCAGATAGGTTTGGGGTACCTAAGGATCTAGCAGTGGGATGATGAGATTCGATTTCTACTTGCGAAAAACTCATCTTCCATGGAACATGGCGCATGTCTTTGCTGATTTGGCGCTCAGTAATAATAGGAATGATAATAATAAACAGTTTAGAATTTTGAACTGCATGGTTTTAAATTATTCTGAATTTTTTTATGTTTTTGATTTTGTAGTCTTGGGTTTTGAGTTCAGTCAATTGAATTGTAATTCTGTGAATATGTACTGTTTGATACAGGTTAGAAAGTTGTGTCTTACAGTACTTGCTTTACAGTCAGAGGCAGAAAGGCAGCATGGGAAAATAAAAGCCGTCGACCAGTTGGGGAGGGTAGAGTTGTATGCATTTTTTTCTTCTAAATTTGTGTTAAAAATGCTTTTGCAGTTTCTTAAAGGTAGAGTAGGCTGCTGTAAATGGATTGCAGCCCCTTGTCATTCTCTGTTGTTTGATGGCTTTTATATAAAGTATGTACAATTTCTGACATTTGGGAATTTACATGTTAAGAAGACCCATGGCTTTAGTGAGAACAGACACATAATGCGTATATACATCATTACACCAACACTAGACCATGTAGCCAGGCTTGACAACATTCTTCAAAGCAGGGGCTTGATTGCTGTTTGCAGGTATCCCCTGGTTTATCTTACTCCACACCACCTGACACTTAATTCTTGTCACTTAGCCTGACTTTCTACTAGTTAGTGATTCATTTGGGTTAGCACTTAAATTCTTTTAACTGGGAGCCCACCTTCAGAAAGGAGTTATTGGTTTTGTCATTTATAGTTTCATTCAACTGGACCTGATTTCCTCACCGCCTCTGGCTAAAACTGATTGAGAGAATCAGTCTCACTTGTGGGGAGGAGAGATTAGTAATTCGTGAACATTGAGTGTGTTGTGGAGTAGGTCCTGGTTTGCTTAGAACTCCCTGAGCTTCCAATGTATTCTGCTGTTTAAAGAATGTTAAGAGACAACGAAGGCCCCCAGAAGGATGTCTTGGAAAATAATTTTTAAATAGAATTTAAACCAATTTGAAGGTAAGAAGCCCCACTCTGCCCTCAATCAAATTTAGTGTGTTTTTAAAAATATGAAGGAAAGAGATCCCCTTGGATGAGCAACATTGGGAGCTGAGAGAGAGAGAGAGAGAGAGAGTTGTAGAAACAGATAAGGGAAGATGTAGAGAAACTCCCAGGGTAGCCAGAAAATCTCTTGATTCTAAGACCAGGTGTCCTTCTTGGCACCCCAGGCATGCTGTCTTGTCTGTTCCTGCTTATCTCTTCTGAGACAAGGGGCACATTCTGGACAACTGAGCATCCTTGGCTGAAGAGTTGGGAAGGTGAAGAATTGGGTGTTGAAGTCACCATCTTCCTGAAATTCTCCCACATAAACCTCCACCCAGTCTACTTTCTAGGTGTAATATGAAGAGCTAGATATTCAAGTTCCTTTTCTACCAGCCTCTGACTTCTCGCTTTTAGGGAAAACGCATGCATTGTCCATGAGGTGGTGGGTCCTCTTTGGTCCATCCTCCAAGGCTGGTCACCTCTGATGGTCTCCTGGGGCTTGAGCTGTTTTGCCCCATGTGCCCTGGGATTTCCCCCTTTTCTTCCCCCTTACAAATAGACAATTTTCAGTCTGTGTTCTAAGATCTTGATATTTCTGCCTTTGACTGGAGTCTATTCTGGAATGATTGTGTGGTGGCTGGGCACTGCAAAATGAGTCAGTTCCTGCAGTTTGGTTACAAGTTCTCAAAAAGTATTTCAGAATGTGGATGTGGTCAGCAGAGTCATTTTCCAGGCATCTAAAAGGAAACCCACATCAACTGAAACAATTGAGCTGTGAACCGATCGATGGCCATGCACAGCAGAACTGGGCCTGCTTTTCCTCAAAGGAAAGCCTGTAGCTGCCCCCAAATCTAGCTTACTCTACAGATCTTAAAGGGGAATTCCTCCCCCCTACGTGGGATCAGACACCCAGGGGAGTGAATCTCCCTGGCAACATGGAATATGACTCCCGGGGAGGAATGCAGACCTGGCATTGTGGGACGGAGAACATCTTCTTGACCAAAAGGGGGATGTGAAAGGAAATGAAATAAGCTTCAGTGGCAGAGAGATTCCAAAAGGAGCCGAGAGGTCACTCTGGTGGGCACTCTTATGCACACTTTAGACAACCCTTTTTAGGTTCTAAAGAATTGGGGTAGCTGGTGGTGGATACCTGAAACTATCAAACTACAACCCAGAACCCATGAATCTCGAAGACAGTTGTATAAAAATGTAGCTTATGAGGGGTGACAATGGGATTGGGAAAGCCATAAGGACCACACTCCACTTTGTCTAGTTTATGGATGGATGAGTAGAAAAATAGGGGAAGGAAACAAACAGACAAAGGTACCCGGTGTTCTTTTTTACTTCAATTGCTCTTTTTCACTCTAATTGTTATTCTTGTTATTTTTGTGTGTGTGCTAATGAAGGTGTCAGGGATTGATTTGGGTGATGAATGTACCACTATGTAATGGTACTGTAAACAATCGAAAGTACGATTTGTTTTGTATGACTGCGTGGTATGTGAATATATCTCAATAAAATGAAGATTAAAAAAAAAAGGGGGGGAATTCATGTTCATGCTTGCAGTTCATTTTATTTTACCTGCTACTGTTTGCACAATGAGATAGAGATTTTAGTCTTCAAGCTTTTTGAACAAGGTCAGAAGTTTGAAAAAATTATTTTTGTAAAATGGAACCTGTGGGATTTAGAATATAAGTAGTATAAAGTGTGAAATGTGGTTTAGAGAGAAAAACTTTTGGTGATTTAGCTAATTCACTGTAGAATAACTAAGATGGTTTAGTACCACTGGAGTACATGGAAATAGGATTATTTTGTTTACTAATTAAGTTCTGAACCTATGTAGCACTTTGCAGCAATACTGAAAAACAAATTAAACCCTTTCACCTTTTGAAAGAATTTCAAGTTCATCATAACTTTAGAGACGCTTTTACAGTTTAGTTCAGCATAGGTTTTAGAAAATAATCGTTGTGGCTTTTTTATCCTCTTGGGTACCCATGAATTATATAAAATTTTTATTGAGTTCTTAGTTATCAGATATTCCCCTCAAGGGATGCTAACTTTTTGTGCCAAATAAGGACACATTTTTAAACCCTCTATCAGTTATAACAATGATTTCTTTTTTAAAGCTTTTTTTTAAATTGAGGAATAACTAACATAACAATAAACTGCACATGTTTGAAGTATATACAGTTTGATAAATTTTGACATATGTATTTACCCGTGAAACCATCACCACAGTTGAGATAATGAAATTATCTAACTCCTCCAATGTTCCCTTTTACCTTTTTTAATCCTGTCTCTCGCCACTCCCACTTCCCCCATCCCAGTTTTCATGGGTCTAGGATAGAAATATGACCTAGTACAGATAAGAAACCAAAGTTAACTGTGAACATAATAAACGTGATATCTTTAGTTCCTGCTGTTTATAAGGCATTTAAACAAGTGATTCAGGAAATACCTTGTCCAGTGCTATGGGCCAGCTGACTGCCTAGTTTACAAGTGTTTGCACTTGCTGTATGATGAGGATTAAAGTATCTGAAGCTGGATTCAGATTGCAAAGATAAGATGGTAAAATGCTTACCTTCAGATTCTACCATTGTTTAGAGAAATAAATCTCTTATATTTGTAGAGCACTTTAAAATTTATGAAGTAATTTCATAAACCTCATTGCATGTGATCCTCTCAACGGTCCTGTTAAAGATAGGGTCATTATTATCCTTATTGTTTTCTGGGGGAACAAACTGAGATTCAGAGAAACCAAGCTACTTGTGTGGAACACAAAGCCCCGTCTTCTCAGTCAGAGGCCACCGTTCTTCTTCCCACTACACCTTGCTGCTTCTCCAAATTTGTGTCATTGAGGATTTGGCCCAGGACTCTTCTCATAAATTTGTCAGGCAATTACTTAAGAGTCCCTTCTATTTGTATATGGGGTGTTCAAGGTGTTCAAGGTAATGATCCCCTCTAATCTTCTGTTTCCACATCTGTAAATAGGTGATAACACAACCATCTGCTTTGCAAAGTTGTTGTATCAAAGACTTTATATGTGAAAGAGCTGTGGAAGCTGGACAGCACTGTGTAAAATACGAGTATTGATATTTACTGTGTGATCGCCATCATCATGCTGGATTACTGATGGCACAGTGTTGAGTGAGTGCCTTTGTAAAACCAACAGGGAAACATGACAACTTAATTCCATGGTTGCTCTATGGCATCCGTCAAGATTTGAAAGTTTCACAATGAGTGAAATCTTGTGCACCTGATTATTTTAAATTCTTCTTTAAAAGACAATAAACAATCATAGGTTAGGTCCCAGCAATGGGTAAATGGTGTCTTTGGAATGAGACATAACAGAGCTAAAGGCAGGTGCTATTGGAGTTTACCTAGCCAAAAAGATTGGTCCATGCTGATTTGGGGGCAGCTGCCTTGAAAGAATTCCTAATGGGTCTGTCACCACCTCACCACCCAAGCTTATCCCCAGTGTTTATTGGTATAGTCTTTAGTACTCTCTAGAACAGCATTTCACAAACCACATTTTTAGGAGATAGGAGAAGAGTTCTGTGGTCAAATAAGTTTAGGAAAAGCTGAACTGAACCACATTATAAATAAATTTCTTTCCTGCAGAACTTTTGAGAACATTTTATATTGGTAGTGCAATTTCAAGAGAGGCATTTTGACACATCTACAACATTTCCCAAATTTAATGGTTCCAAGAACCATTTTTTCATGGATCATCTCTTGGTTGGATGCTCCAGAGAACACATTTTGGGAAATGCTGTTTATAACCTGTTACCTGATTGTATTGATATGATGAAAATTTTCCTATGAATTTTCTGTCTGTCCCCACTGGCACATCTAAATCAGAAGGCATGACTTGTTTTGTTGAGTGGGTCTTTAGTTCCAGTTTCTAAACTTCTTATTCATGATTTTAAAAATGAATTCATGTTTATTTTAACTTTAGAAAATGAAGGGATATAGTAATATGGGCGCATCAAAAGTTGTAGGGTTTTGTTTAAGGATGAAATTCAATTGAGGGAATCTTTTATGTTTGTTTGTTTAATTTCTTTTGTTTTGTTTTTTTCAGCAACTCCTTAGACTCTGCCCTTGAACTGTCTCCATTTATTCGATCCCTAATTCAGTTAGTCCATTCCGTGGCCCATCCTGGTCTTTATAAAGGCAGGTATGAAAGAAAAGTAGTGATGCACACAACAGCTGTCTCCTGTTAGCACAGGGTTTACATTAACTATTAGTGACCCCAGTAATAGGATGAGTTTGACCTTTCAGTGTGAACAGAATTATCACATTGTAGACATTTTGCACACTTTGTTCCCCAGACTACAGGAAGTTTAATAAACAGGGTAGGACTTAATAGGAGAAGTAACGTCAGGATGCATAGTAATTGTCAGTGAGAAATGTGAAGTTTGGGTGCCATTGCCTACCAGCTTGGAATGGGAGGCAACAGAATGAACGTGGAGTTGGGCATTGAGTAGGGAAGGGGATTAGGAGATTCTGGATTAGATGAATTGGGGTCATTCCTGGCTTGTCCTATCTAATTGGATGTTTAAGCAATCCAAAGGCAGGCTGGAATCCCCAGGAAAGCTCAGTTTAGATTGCTCTTCAGGCTCCAAGGTCCACTGCTCTTTCAGCATTGCCAACTTATTCTCATTAGAAGTTGAGGTCTACCCTTCATATCTGAGCTCCTTATTCCCTGCCATTTTCTCTAAATGAGAGGGTTTTGCTATTCCTTTTTAATTGAAGATTACTCCTACAGCACATTGCCACATTCCCCCAGGGACACCCCCCCCCTCAAAAAAAACAAACAAACAAACAAAATGCATGCACATTCTCTTATCCTCCTTGGGCCAGTCTATTCGAGGCTATACCATCCTTTCTTTAGTGTCAGATACCTCTCCTGACCTCTTTTTCCACTCATAGAAAGGGGAACCAGATTTCCCCTGTGTTACTTACCATCAATATAACAGCAGTTTTGTTTCTGTTATTTCCCCTTTCAACCTAGTGATTAAGTTTGCCACTGCTGCTCCCCCCACCCCACCCCACATACACTGGCAGGAAGAAAGACTTCCTTCCTTCTTCTCTTGACTTTGCCCAGGCCTATGAATAATCTTCCCTTTCTTGGCAGACTCTGGGTGCTCACCTTTTCTATTTTTTTTTTTAAACTCCTGAGAGTCATTCCTGCATCCTTCCCCTCTTGACCTTCTGGTTTTCTCCATCTAATAAACTTTCTCTTCTACCTGGTTAATAGTGGACACTCATGAAGCTGTTGCCTCATTGATGAATGCCATAGTGGCTGGATTTCGGGATCCTCTTGCATGCCTTTCCTCCAAACCTCCATCTTAGCTTCATTTGACTGACATTTCTCTGCCTTGCTCTTTGTCAGTTTAAATGACCCTCTCTCTTCAACATCCCTCTTCCTTTTTACATTCCAGACTATACTTTTGTGGACCATCTTAAAAATCTAGATCCAATTTAAACTGAGATCTTGATTTTTAGATACTTGAGATTTTCCTTTTTATTATTTTGAATCCTATTTTTGAATTTGATTTTTAAGTAACTTGATTGTTTCTCTAGGTACTTATATATGTTTTGCAGAACTGGCCGTATGCTGCCAAAAGCCCTACACTGTGAGCACACAGACATAGTCTAGTATTAACTGAAAAGGAGGAACAAGAGGAGAAAGAAATTCTGCCTTCAAGATCTTGTAAGGCCCTTGGTTTGCACTGAATTATTGCCACTGAAACACTTTTGGTTTCCTTAGGAACTGGTCACATGCCTACCATGTGGCAACCACTCTAGGAGCAAATACTTGACTTGTAGGTTAGCACTTTATATTGTTATCCTTCTTCCATTCTCTAAGAATTTAAAAACCTCCAATTTCCCATTTTTACTTCAGTGAATACATTTCAGAACAGTCTTTCATTTTCTTGAAAAATCTCAGTTAATATTCCCATTTTCTTTTTGGTACACAAGTAGAATACATGTTTGCACCCTGTTCCTCTTTGCTGAATGTTGTGTCTGTGTTGCAGTGGGTAGGTCATCACAGTAGAATCTGTATGCTATCAACATTTAGCCCTCTTTCATTTTCAAATTGTTTTTATTAGCCCCTCCAAATCCTGCCATTTCATCTGTTAGCATGACTTCCCTTCTCATACTTTGTGGCGTGAGCCAATTACATAAACCGCATCGTTTTAAAAATCAACATACTACCACAGACTATCCTACCTCATGATAATTGATGCCCATTGTGGTTCAGTCTCTGGTAGATTTCTGGTTTTTTGTTTTGTTTTTTTTTGGAAGAACCCTAATTTGACTACAATATAGTTTAGTTTATAAATATCATAAACAAAAAATAGCAGTATATGGATATTCCCTTTCTTTCTTTTGCCCATGTCCCCGTCTCCCCCACAGCTTATCTGTTCAGTTGCTCGGTTTTCCATTTCTACCAGGATAGATCATTTTTCCTTATCATATGAAATCAGGAGATTAGGTTAGCCTTCATGAGCCTTAAAGACCTGTTTGTGCTAAAAGACTCACTGTATGTAAATGTTCACTCCAAGGCAATGCTTTCATTAGCCCACACTTTAAGAAAAGGAAAAAACATTCCTTTGCAAACAGCTTGATCCTATAAGCACCCACAAATCTTATATAAAGGTACCATAAAACTAAAATGGAAAAGAAGGGAATGTTTAAAAGAAATTTAAGTTTTCCTGAAATGTAGTTAGTCTCCCACTGGGTTCTAGTTGGTCTTTTGTTGTTTGAAGTGTATTAGTATAGATACTAGTCACTTTTCTGTCTATTCAGGCAGATTTATTTATTTGACAAACACTTATTAAAAGATTACTATGATCTAGTATGCTGTGCTTAGGACATGGTGAATCTGAAAAGAATAGAACTTGATTCTTACTCTCAAAGCACTCACATTCTCATAGGGGGAGACACATGTATAAACATATAATTAAATAGCAATGAGCTTGTGTTTCTGGCTGAGACATGGGCCGAGTGATTGGGAGTCCAGCTCTGAGTAGCATTGAGTTAACTTTCCAGAGGACTCCAGGAAGGCCCCTTCCAAACTTAGGGGAATCTCTTTTGACCTGGGTCCAACGGAGAGAGAGGAGGAGCTAGGCAAGCATTGTGCAAAGGCCAAATTTTGCCCCTCCTTCCATCCATCTGAGTTGAGTGACACTTGATGGGAAGAGTCAAGGAAGACTAAACATAAAGCAAGTTGTACCATGAGAACATTCAGTGACAACAGGAGTTCCATAGAGAGGTGAAAGCAGAGCCCTGGCGGAGATCTGCTTATAAATGAAACCTGCAATAATATGCATGTGTGATGGTTGATGCCTTTCAGAAAACAGCACAAGTCTTAGAAATGAGGCCAAATTTAGAAAGACCCTGGTAGTAATGCAGAATAGTATAGAATAACAATGGGTTAATTATCTATAAATAAAAATCTACAAGTCATAAATTCTTGGAGAAACTGGCTTGTTTTTCTGTTATTTTCAGGTTCAGAAAAATGGTCACCTTATTTTGATATCCTTAATTTTTTTTTACTTATTGATGGAATATAAATTATTTTACTTCTTTTTTTTATTGACATGAAATTCTTCATCATCATTGTATGCTCCAGACATTGTATGAAGAGATCGCCAT
Source organism: Choloepus didactylus (assembly GCF_015220235.1). Taxonomy (NCBI): domain Eukaryota; kingdom Metazoa; phylum Chordata; class Mammalia; order Pilosa; family Megalonychidae; genus Choloepus; species Choloepus didactylus. The sequence continues at coordinate 46,608,851 of NC_051334.1, read as the reverse complement.
AGGGATTTCTTTCAGAAAGGGGGAATAGAGAGCTATATATGCATGTGGATTTAGTGCAATTAGTTTCTGGAACTTGTCCATAAAAATACTGTTACTTAGGTTAAAACGATCCTTTTTTCTCTGAGTGTTTTTAATGAGTAGATTTATGCATGTTTTCATCAGAAGAGTGTTTAAAGAAGTTTGGGCTCTCAATGAGAAAGGATTAAAGGCATTTGCCTAATTGCTAAATATTATTTTAAAAAAACTAGTCTGAGTCTATCTTTATGGGGTGTGAGTGGTTTCGCCTTTAGAAGCTTGTTTTAGGATCGTGTGCCAACCTTATCCTTTCCCAGGCCTGTTCAGACTAGAATAGTCTGGCAGGCAATGTCTTTTAAAAAATGTCTTAAGCAAGAATGTCCCAGAAAATGTTCACCCCAGTCTTCAAGTTGACTTGCAGGGCAATTTACTAAATAGAGAGATGTGAGGATCAAGTGACCATCAGCTGGTATAAATGTTTTTGGTCCATGGAGTCACAGGATCTCAGGTATGCAAGAGCTGGGCTTGCTGCACCCACGTGCCTGGTTATGGTGATATTCTGGCTCAAATGCTGTAACATAACACTAAAGGAATCCAAGTTCACATGAACATACTTTAATTAGACACCTGTATTTAAAAGGTTGGTGTTTTTCCTCTGGCATAATTTCACCCTGTGGCGTATATGTGTGCATTTCTTTCCTGTGCTATAAAGTAATAGTTAATTAGACTTTTTGTTCTTAACCATGTGGGAGGCAATTTTGCTCACTTATAAAGTAAGCCTTGACTTTGTTAGACCAGCATACCGATATGTGTTCTGTCAAATCCATAAATATGTTTAAGATAAAAGTTGACTGTATTCCTATTTAATTATAGAAGGCTATTGGCACATGTACTGAAATATGTGAAACCTCCTGGATGGGGGTAGGGAGACATCTGGAGCCAAACTTTGTGGAATAATAGAAAATCCTGGAACTGGAAAGGATTTGGAAGCTCCATTATTCAAAAAGTATAGATTCTCACACATTTGAGTAAAACAAAATTTGGACAATTTTGACTTGGTAAAACTAGCATTCTGGTAAATTGTTAATTTCTCTTCATTTACTTAAACATACAGTCCTTGGGGGAGGGTGTCAAAGTTTCTTTCAAAAAAATGACAATATCTAAAGTTAGGAATGCAATTTTGGGGGGGCAAAATTGAATTGCCCTGGAAATCCCTTGCCCTAGAAATCCCTTTTTTAAAAGACAGAGTGATTCTACTGTCCTTTTAGCTGAATGACCCCTGAAGCAACATTTCTTTCATTTCTAGTGAAACTTTGATGAGAATGTTATTTTATATCTGTCGTCTTGGCTTCAAATATCAGTAGGTTTCTTTAATTCTCAATTTGGTTTTTAGGTCACCCTTGGTCTAATTCCAGAGTTTAAACTCTTCAAATTCTAGGTTAACGTTTCAAGAAATGGTTTTTATCCCAGTTCCAAGCAGGCTTTTCAACAGCAGGTGGCAGGCTTAACTTTTAATCAGTCTTTTCCCTCCCTTTAAACTCCCTTTCAACTCCCTTTCTCATACTTTGTCTGGAGTGTGTACTTCAAATAAATGGTCTTTAGCCAGAATGGACGGGGGTTTTTGTTATTATTTTTGTTTGGATTTTGTTTTGTTTGTACTATGAAAGGACTTGGACATCCAGTTTATTTATAAACTTCAAAATATATTATTGGTTAATATTTTATGCTATTGTGCAGTTTATTCTATATTTTCTATCCTCTATATTTTTAATAAAGCCTTAAAAATGTAATTATTGGTTAGCCCTCAACACTAATCTATAGACTAACCTTTAATAAAATTTTAACTTATTCTTTCTTGTATTACTTGGATAAAATTTAAAAAGGGAGAGCTACCTTTAGATCTTTAAATTTAGGAAGACTTGGAGAGTAGATATGGTAAATGTTGAGCATTTTAAAGTACCATTCTTCTAGACTAAATATATATCAAGATTTTAAAAAGATATCCCTTTGGATTTTGGCACTGAAACTGATCAAACTACAGCTGTATTGCAATTAATTGTTGATCTTTTTCATAAAAGTAGAGTTCTAAGCATTTACTTTTAGTGATTTATGAAATGTAAATTGGTGTGTTCTATAAATGCTTTATTTTACACTGAAATAAGATTCAGCCAAACTTGTACAATGTATGCCCTGGCTTGTAGGCAATGCCAAAATGTATTTCATAGATAGAGTTGGTTTGAATTTATTTAAAAAGTAAAGAAAAAAGCAATCAAAAGCAAAAACTTACTTCCCCTTGTAAATTCCACCCTTATCTTCCTCCCAACAGCCAACCACACTGGTGAAGCCCTATTATTATAACTTGACATGTGAGTTCCCTCTTAAAATTAGGCATCCATCATTAAATAATTAAATCATTCCCTTGATATTTATATATTTAGAGCTCCCAGAAAGCTGGTCTTTTTTTAAAAAAACAAAATAGCTAAGACATAAAACAAAGCCACTTCTCTTGGTGCTAAATATTTGAGTGTCATTCTGTAGTCCAACTGAGTGTCTACAGTCAAAATGTACCAATTTAAAGTTGTAAGTATAGCCTTTCTTCTAATTGTTGATAACCTTTCTGTATCTTTTCTAATCACTCGCCAAAGCATTTTAAATTCATAGGCAGGGAAGATTCTAAAGGTATGTGTTCTTGGAGCAAAGTTGCATAGCCCATTTATGTTCTAACATAATCCTAAAAGTCAAAAACAGTAATTAGCCATGGTAGTCATGTGCTAATTGCAAGAGCTCCTCCCCCTCTGACACCAGGTTTTTTTCTACTTTAAGGCTTTGTTCTGACTCTGCCTGGCTTCTCTCTGCAGTGTTCTTCCCAACCCCAGACATTTGCCTGATTCTCCTCCTTCAAGGATCTGTTCAAATGTGACACCCTCAAAGAGGTCTTCCCTGACTCGTTTATTGACCATAGCATTCCTCTTTAGTGTTTTGTTATTCTATGAAATGACTGTACATATCTATTGGGATTCTCTTCTTTTTCTACCCTCACCTTAAATCTTAGACTGTAAGTTCTGTGAGTGCAGGGACTTTGTTCAGTGCTGAGGTCCTGCTGCCTGGAATAAAGAACAGTGTCAGGTACAGAGAAGGCACTCAGTAAATATTTCTGGGGTGAATAAAAGAATAAATGGATCGATAGAGAGGACACCTAGCCTGTAAGTTGTTTTTTGCCTCAACTGTATTATGGCAGAAAAGCAAGTAACTGACACACCGGTGAGCTGCTGCTTTAAATAATTCTTGACACACCTTTTTAGTAGGTGTTTTTTATTTTTTTAAATTTTTTTTTTAGTTTTTGTCTTGTAGACATTTGGTAGAAATGACTATCATTCTCAATTTGTAATAGGAAACTCTGTTTTTTCTGCAGTTTTTAGGGACTTTTACATATGTGCACCATTGCTATGCTACATTACTAAAATTAAAGCTTCATAAAGCAAACAGTAATGCTCCAAAGCCACAATAAAATGGTGGATTTGCTTGTTTGTTTTTCTCTTTTACTTTTTTTTAAAACATTTTTACTTCAGGAAATATACGAAATAATATATGAAAAATAAACCCGTTGTAGGTTTTCTCGCACGGAATCATGTCCACTCTAGAAGGGTGGGGATTTTCATTTTTTAAATTCACTGCCGGCTCTCCAGCACCTGAGGTTGTTTTAAACTGTACATGCAGGATTATTGTCGAAGGGTCAATTCTTGACTCAAAGGAAAAAAGCAGTTTTGAGCTCTCAAGACTGTTTCCATATTCATTTCCTGAATTAATATCTTCTCTTTTCTTCCACAGAGCTCCTTCCCAGACGACCATGGATCCATCCAGCTGCTGGAATGCACAGATGTTCCTCAATGGCTCAGTAGCCAGTGTAGATCCTGTCTTTTGTAATCAGCAGCTACATCTGGCTACTGGGTCTCTGATGACATCTTCTAGCTTCTGTCACTGTGTCCTGAGTGAATTTATTGGGCAGGCCTTAATAATTAAAATTTTACCTTGATTTACACACATACACAGAGTCAAGTTCTGGAATGGTAAGTCCTCCAATATTAGCTAGGGTTTGGGAACTATCAGGATTTTATGAATAATGAGGTGTATTTGATTTCAACATTAGAAGCAGGAGGAATCTGGATATTTTATCCATGGATTGTTTTTCTTCTTTTATCTCTCCTCTGCCTGTGGAAGATTTCATTTGTTTCCAAAACCATCCATCTGTCTATCTATCGATCTATCTATCTGTATTTATGTTATCTATGTCTATGTCTCTCTCTTTCTCTTTCTCTCTTTCTTTCTTCATCCCTTGACTTTTAGATAACATTTTCAAAATTAAATAAGGACAACTTGATGGTATAATGGTTTAAGGAAATTTCACTTGTAGTAGGTAAGTCCTAGCAAGACATTCTGACCTTTTGGTTGTCTCTTCTGTGTGAGAAGAGAAGACAAATACCAAAGTCTTGTATGCAGCAGACAACTGTGTTGAAATAATATCTGGGATGACTTTTGCGGACCATCCAGGTCTGGGGCATGAACCTGGCATACAATGTAGATTTCTGTGTTTGTTGGACAACAGCTACATTGTCTGCTGGGTTTCAGGCTACCTGGAAACATGTTCTCCATGGCTGTCTCATAAATGCTTCACCTGCAGTTTTGCCGAATACCTGCTTTCCAGGAGGTATAACCCAGTGGTGTTTATCATCGGATAGAATGGATCCCATGAAAGGGACCCCATAAAAGCAGATCACCTTAACAAAGTTTTGATTGTTAGGATTTTACCCAAAGTGGTCTAACACACCAGCCTAGTAAATGGACTGGACCAGAGATAAGGTATACTTTCTTCCTTCCTTTTCTCCCTGCCCCAGCTCTCAAAGATTGATCACTTACATGTTATTGTTAATAATTATTTGATTTATATACATAATAACTGTCAAAAGGCAACACATGGACCTAATCACACTGCCCTGCTACATCACCATTCATCCTCATTTTGGCTTCTTACCCTGTAACTTCTGTGAATAATTCTCAAACCCATTGGAATCTGTACCTCACTCAGCCTCCAAACCCCACCCCATCCTTTGCTCCCTGAAAGTGAACTCTGGAATTTAGGTAAAATGTTTTTTTTTAAACTACTGTTTGCCATCATTTATTAAAACAGAAGAAATGGAATGACAGAGAACTTTAAAGATAAAACACCAGTGGTCAGGAGAAAGGGAAGAAGAAAATGGAACTAGCTTCTGGAAAACACAAGGTTTACACTGCACTTTGTTTGTCTGCTCTTAGTAAATAAATTTCATCCTGTAAACATTAAAAAAAAAACCTAGCAATTTAGATGATTCAATTCTCAATAAAAAAGGAATAAAACTTTTAAAGGAGGAGTTATAAACCCTTGGTTATATGAATAGGAGATTCTTAATGGGAAAACATGTATCTTAAATTAATATGGATGAACACATTTTTTAGTAGAAAATAAATATAAGGAAAGCAAGGATGAATGTCTGCATGTAACAGTCAGTTGTTATGTAATGTGTTTTTGCCACACCATGCTGAATTCAGTAAAAATAAAGCTAATAATTTGGATCTTTAAAGATATTGTACTTTTTTTTGTATGAGTCTTTTGGTTTCCTGTCTACCATCAATTTAATCATCTATTCTGTACCTGAGCCACTGGCCTTTTTGCCCCAGAAAGAGAATCATTTCATTTGAGATGTTTGACAGTTGGCAAAGAGTGATAAAGTTCTCTAAGCAGCAGGACTGTGTTTAATAAAGCATAATTATCAAAGGGATCATTTTTCTTCTCCCCATGTACATTCCCATTCTTCTGGCGTTCTTTTCAGTCCCTTTGACCAAAAGTGTTGACATTGGGGGTGGGTGTGAAGAACTCCTAAATTCCATGGCCAGATTTTCATTTTCCTCTCCAGTCATATGTCCCAGTATAGGATTTGTCCCCCAAACAAGGTTGAAGGCACAAATGACCAAGGGCTTTTTTTCTGTCACTCTTGGGGGAGACAGGGTTGACCCAAGAAGGGATGAACCTTGATGTGTTGGCTTTTCATCAAGAAGTACAGCACCCTGGCTATATTTTTCTTTTGTTTTTAACTTTTCATTTTGAAATAATTTCACACTTTAAAAAAGTTGTATAATTAATACAAAGACAGCTCTAGTGGGAATATAAAATGATACAGCTGCTTTGGAAAAGTTTAGCCATTCCTCAAAATGTTACACACAGGGTTAACATATGACCCAGCAGTTCCACTCCTAGGCACATAATCAAGAGAAATGAAAACCTGTCCACACAAAGACTTGCATGCAAATGTTCAGAGCAGCATTATTCATAATTGCCGTAAAGTGGAAAAACCCCAAATGCCCATCATCTGATGAATGGATAAACAATGTATATCCATACAATGGAATGTTATTCAGCCATAAAAAGGAGTGAAGTACTGATCAAAGCTACAACATAAATGACCCAAACATTATGCTAAAATAAAAGAAGCCAGACACAAAAGGCCACATAGTCTATGATTACATTTACAGGAAATACCCAGAGTGGCAAACCCATAGAGACAAAAGGTGGATTAGTGGTTGCCAGGGGCTGGGGTGAGGGGATGCTGGGGAGTGACTGCTAATCATTCGGGTTTTATTTTGGGGTAATGAAAATGTTCTGGGATTAATGTATTTGCAGTGGTTGCAACAGTTTGTGAATATTTTAAACTACTCAATTGTATACTTTCAAAGGGTGAATTTTATGGTGTGTGAATTATAATCATACAAAGAGTTCCCATGTGCTCCTCATCGAATCTCCAGATGTTAATATCTTATATAACTATAATACAATTATAAAAATCAGAAAACTAACATCAATATGATACTATACTCTACACCTTATTCAGATTTCACCACTTGTCCCACTATTGTCCTATTTCTGGTTCAGGATTCAATATAGGATCATATATTTAGTTGTCATGTCTCCTTAGTCTTCTTTAATCTGGAACAGTTCCTCAATCTCTTTCTCTCAAGACTGACATTTTTGAAGAGTACAGGCCAGTTATTTTGTAGATTGTTCCTTAATTTGGATTTCTCCAATGGTTCTTTGTGCTTAAATTGGAGTTATTTGCCAAGAATACCTTATAAGTGGTAGTGTTTCCTCCTTAGTGCATCATATCAGGGGGCACATGTAGATTTGTCCCATTACTGGTGATGTTAACTTTGATCACTTAATTAGGTTGGTGTCTGATCCTGGCTATTTATACCTTTATTATGTGTAAAAAAATTTCCTTTAATTACCATACCATACTCCTATTTCCCCTCACTCCCCACCCATAGTCAACTAATGTTTCTAATACATGTCATATAATATCCTTGGAAAATTTATCTTGTTTGGGGTCCAGGTATTTTTAATTTACATGTGTGGTATTATCTCATTTTGTTTCTCTTTTTACTACGACTATGTTTTAAAAATCCATCCATGTTGCTATCTAATTTGTTGCTTCCATTTCTGCATAGTACACCATGAAGTGGAACTACCACATTTTATGCCATTTCCAGTGATGGACCCAAATTGAAACAATTTCCTTACCATCACAAATAACATTGTTAGTGAACATTCTAATATGTGTCCTTATGGATCTGTGTTCCTATTTGGAATCTATAATGAGTAGAGTTGTTGGATCATAGGCAATGCACACATATGCACACTTCAACATCACCACCAATTAGCCCACATTGAGCTCTTCAGAATGGCCTCCTCAGTCTGTGCTCTCAACAGGAATGAATGAGATTTCCCATATGCATCCCTGCCAACAAGCAATATGATGAAGCGAAGCTGTCAGTCTAAAAGATGTAAAGTGATATCTTACTGTTAATTTGCATATCTCTGATTATTAACAATTATGAACATCTTTTCACATGCATCTGAGCTTTTGGGATTTTCTTTCCTGTTCATATCCTTTTTCCATTTTTTTTAACTTTTAGAATTGAAATATAACACACACATGGGAAAATGCATGTAAAAGAAATGAATTCAGTGAATAGATCTTCACAGCTACCACTCAGATCAAGACATGGAATATTGCCAGCATCTCAGAAACCTTACCCGTGTGTCCTTCCAGCCAATATCCCTCCTCCCTCCCTGAATGTACACACTATCTTGAATTCTAATATAATTTTTGTTTGTTAATGAGGTTTTTATAAATAGTCATATAGTATGTGTTCTTTTGTGCTTGACCTTTTGCTCAAAAAATGTTTGAGATTTTTCTATGTTGTGTGTAGCTGTGGTGCATTTTCATTGTTGCATTTTAATTCATACTAGTTAACATTTAGATGTGCTTTTGTGAGTAATCTTGCTATGAATATTCTTTTACATGTAGCCTGATGTACATGTGCACTCATTTCTGCTGGATGTATACCTAGGAATAGAACTGTTAGATCATAGGGTATGGACAAGTCAGCTTTAGTAGATAATGTCAAACACATTTACATGATGATTGATACAGTTTATAGTACCACCAACCAATTGCTCCACATGTTCACTGACACTTAGTGTTGTAATTTTTTTTAATTTCAGCTACTCTGTTGGTTATATAGTAGTATGTACATTTAATTTGATGGCTAGTGAGGTTGAGCATCTTTTTATTTGTTTATTGGCCATTTAGATATCCTCTTTTATGAAGTGCCTGTTCAGTGCTCTTGCTCATTTTTATATTGGGTTGGGTTACTTGTTGATTTGTAAGAATTCTTCATATATTCTGGATGTAAATCCTTTTGCTGTTTTATTGCAAATATCTTCTACTCTGATTTCCTTTTCCAGTTTCTCAATTTTCTTTCAATGATCAAATATTCTTGATTTTAATGTAATCTAATCTATCAATCTTTTTATAAGTGCTATTTTGTGTATCCTGTTAAATCTTTCCCTACTCTATGATCATAAAGTTATTTTCCAGTTTTACTTCTAGAATTTTTATTGCTTTGCATTCACATTTAAATACACGATTTTGGAATTCAATTTTTTAATGGGGTATGTTAGACATCAAATTTTCATTTTTAATATAGTTGCCCCCAACACACTGTTGAAAAGAATTTCCCCACTACAGTGATATTTTTGCCATAAATCAAGTGTCCATTTATGTATAGATCTATTTCTGGGATATCCTATTTTATTGGTCTGAGTATTTTTTTGCCATTACTACATTTTTTTTTATTATTATAGCTATAGAATAAGTTTTGATATCCCCTAGAATTGTCCTTTGTCATTGCTTTGGATATTTTAGGTTCTTTGCATTTGCATTATAAATTTTAGAATCCTTTGTGAATTTCAACAAAAAATTGGGGTTTTAATTGTAATTGCAATTAATCAGTTTTGCAAGAATTGACATTTATACTTTATTGAGTCTTCTGATGCATGAATAATAGGATCTCTATTTAGGTCTTTAATTTCTTATATTGTTTCATACTTTGTTTGCATATCATACTTTAGATTCATTCCTACATGTCTGCTCTGTTTGTGATGCTACTGTAAACTGGATCATTAAAATTTCACTTTGTAATTGCTGTAATTTGTTGCTGGTATGTAGAAATGCAGTTGTTTCATCTTGTATCCAGTAACTGCTAAAAATGTTTGTTATTTCTAAAATTAACTATAGGTCTCTTTGGACTTTTCTTTGTCCAGAAATATATCTGAATGATAAGTTTTCTTCCTTTCTAATCTTTATACATCTTATTTCTTTTTGTTTACTAATTGTACTGGCTATATCATATAGCACAGTGATCAATAGAAGAGGAGATAGAGGACATCCTTGTCTTATTCTCAATCTCAAAGAAAAGCTTTCAACATTTCACCAGTAAGTATGATGTTTGCTCTAGGTTCTTTGTGGGGTAGACACCTTTTTTTTTTTTTTTTTTTTTTTTTAATGAGGTAAACGGGTCTTGGAACATTTTTATTAGCTACAATCTTGTAACAATCTTGGTTCCGGGAACTGGTGGACCTTGGAAAGTTTCAGCTAAAGCGCCACAGGAGGGAGAACTATCTGCTTCCTCCCTCTGAGGGAGGCCAGTTACATTTTGATTTACTGCCTTGGGTCGGGCAGGCTGCTGCATGCTTGAGTTTCACAGAATCTTAGGGAACTTCCTGGGGCTGTGGGCTCCCACAGCCAAGAATATATATTTTAACAATTACAGTATTTAGCAAGTATTATATATGGTTTTGATGCAGTTGGATGAGGGACGGTAGACACCTTTTAAGGCAGTTTCCCTTTCTTCCTAAATTGCAAAGAGTCTTTAATCATTAGTAGATATTGAATTTCATCAAATACTTTATTTATGAAGATGATCATCTGATTTTTCTCCTTTGTTTAGTTAATGTGATGAATTGCATAGATTTTTTAAAAGTAAACTTCGCTGAGGTATAGTTTACAGATATTAAAATAACCCATTTTACATATATAGTTTGATCATCATCACAATCAAGATAAAGCATTCTATTAACCCCAAAATCTCCCATGTACTTCTTTTCAGTCAATATCTGCCCCTACTTCCACACATAAAGCACACACTGATCTACCTTCTATCACCATAGATTGAATTGCCTTGTATAGAATTTTATGTAAATGAAATCATGCAATTTTTTTGCATACCTTTTGGGTATCTTCTTGCATTTATAATGATTTTGTGATTCATGTGTGTATCAGTAGTTCCTTGTTATTGCTGAGTAGTATTCCATTGTATGGATATGCCACAATATATGTTTATCCATTCATCTGTTGATGGCCATTTGGGTTGTTTCCAGTTTGGAGTTATGAATAAAGCTTATACGAACATACAATCTTGATATATATTTCTTATTCTCCTGTAAGTGGAATTGCTGGGTCATAGGCAAGTGTATTTTAAATTTTATAAGAAACTGCTAAACTTTTTCCAAAGTGATTGTACTACTTTATGTTCTCACCTGCAGTGTATGAGAGTTCCATCTGCTCTGCGTTCTCACTAACCCTTGGGGTTGTTAGTCCTTTTCAATTACAGTTACACCAATGGATGTGAAGAGTATCTCACTGTGGTCTTCATCTGCATTTACCTAATGACTAAATGTTTACTTTCTTTTCATGTTTTTATCTGCCACTTGTATATCCTTTGGTTAAATGTCTCTTCATATGTTTGGCCCATTTAAAAAATTGGATTATTTGTCTTCTCATTATTGAGTTATGAGTGTTTTTAATATATTCTGGATTCAGGTCTTTAATTAGATATGTGTTTTGCTAATACTTTTCTCCCAGTCTGTTGTTTGCCTTTTCATTTTCTTGACAGTGTTTTCAAAGAACAGAAGTTTTGAATTTTGACATCCAATTTATCAATTTTTCTTTTTAAGATACACGCTTTTTATGTTCTTCCCAAGAAATCTTTGCCTACCTGAATATCAGGTACATTTTTCCTGTGTTTCCTTACAGAAGAGTTATAATTTCAGCATTGATATTTAGTTCTGTGGACCATTTCTAATTAATATTTGTATATAGTGTGAGGTAAGAGTTGAGGTTGTTTTTTATTCATATATATATATACATATATGTATGCATGTATATATACCGTTTTTCCAGCACCATTTGCTGAAAGGACAATTCTTTCCCTATTTGATTACCTTGTCCTCCTTTTTTTCCTAGCTTTTTATTTTGAAATGCATTCAAACTTACAGGATTTTTACAAAAATACAAATGCCATGCTTCCTGTTTCTTAGTATGTCTTGGAACTTTTTGTTAAAATCTGGACATTTTTATATTTTAATGTGTTATCACTGAAATTTAGACTCTGTGGCATCTGTTCCTTAAGCTTCTATCTAGCTAGTGTTATGACTGAGTTTTCCCTGAATGCCAGGAGCTAACCAAAACAAGAGAGAGAAGGACAAAAAGAAAACATCTTTCCCAGTCTTTGCAGATTGAACTGTGCAAGTTCTCCCCTTCAGGGCTCATCCATACAATGGGTTGTATGAGAATAGCTCCAAGCCAAAGCATAAAGGCCCACCTGATTCTTTCTGGGCATGTGTGTGTGATCCTAGGAATTCTCCATTTACATGATTACAAAGGTCCCCTCTTTCCTTGTAAACAGTTTCTTCCCCATCCAGGCACTACCCTGTGTATTGTACTGCCAGCAATCCTTTGTGCCAGGCAGCTCGACTTGACTGTTCTCCCACAAGTGTTCTGTAGGAGAGATCTGTGAGTGGCCTACACACAGGGCAAGATCTGGGAGAGCGTGTCCCCCAGGCCGACACCAGACTGCCTGGGCTGGTGGAAGCCACCAGCTCTCTCTGGAACCAGGACCAGGGATCCACACTGGGGGAGCCGGTTCAAGTCCATGCTGAGAAGGTGAAGGGTTGGGAAGTGGCCAGAAAGTGCTACCACTTTTAAGGAGCCTTTTTTTTTTAAATTTGATGCTCACCCTGTTACTGCAATCCTTTAACTGTTTTCTGGAGCCCAGAGAAAGATGTTTCTGCCAGTTCTTGCTGGTTGTTCAAAGCTTCTGTAGGGGGACAGAGCCCTGGAGCATCTCACTCTATAGTCTTGATCAGAATGGAGCCTCTTCTTGTCCTCTTTAAAAAAATCAATTAGCCATATTTGTATGGGTTTATTTCTGTGCTTTCTGTTCTGTTGCATCAGTAGGTGTTTTCCCAGCTGGCAAGACAAATGCCTTCCAGATGGGTTGACTTAGCAACAGCAATTTATTGGCTCAGGGTTCAGAAACTAGAAGGCTTGCTTCCTCCAGGGTCAGTATCTTCTTGCTGGCCAGCAATCTTGGGAGTTCCTTGGTTTTTCCATCAAGTGGCAATGCACAAAGCAGCATCTTCTTTCTCTTCTAGGTTCTGTAGACTTTAAGCTTCTGGCTGCTCCCTACTGGTTCCTTTTTTCCTTCTGTGTGAATTTCATTCTATTTATAAGGTCTCCAGTAATCCAGATTAAAGCCCAACCTGATATAATTAGGCCACTCCTTAACTGAAGTAGTATCTTCAAAAGGTCTTATTTACAGTGGGTTCACACCCACAGGACCAGGGGTTCGAACTTGAACATGCCTTTTGTAGGGAACATGATTCAGTCCTCAACAGTAGGGATGCCTATCTTCATGCCAATAACACATTGTCCCGATTACTGAAGCTTTACTGTAAGGCTGGAAATTGGTAGTGTAAATCCTCCAACTTTATTCTTCTCTTTCGAAACTTTTTTGGCTGTTCTAGATCCTTTACATTTCCAGATAAATTTTAGAATCAGCTTGTCAGTTTCTACAAGGCAACTTAGTAAGATTTTGATTGAAATTTCATAGAACCTTTTGATACATTTGGGGAGAATTCTCTTAAGAATGTCGAGTCTTCCAATCCATGAACATGATACATACACACATATATACATCTACATGCATGCTGATATATACGCCTTTTTACATTTCTCACAGCAATGTTTTACAGTTTTCAGAATAGTGATCTTGAACATATTTTGTTAACTTTATCCCTAAGTATTTTATGTTTTCATTGCTATCGTAAATGGTATTTGAAATTTCTGTTTCCAATTCTACATTGCAAATATATAGAAATACAATTCATTTTTGTCTTTTGACTTTGTATTCTGTGACATTGTTAAACTTATGTGTTCTTGTAGCTTTTTGTTAATTCTTTAGGATATTTTTTACAAACACAGTATCAGTCAGGGTGCTCCAGAGAAACTGAACCAACAGGATATGTGTATATATTTATTTATGTTTATATTTATCTATTATAAGGCATTGACTCAAATGTTTGTGGGAGCAGGCAAGTCCAAATTCTGTAGGGGAAGCTGGAGGCTGTAAATTCCGGTAAGTGTAATGTCCAAGTCTTAAGTTCAAATTCCTTAGGCTGGAAACTCAGGAAGGAGCGGAGGGGGTAGTCCTAAAGCATAATTCCTTCTGATCCCTATAACCTTCAGTTCTTGCTCTTAAGACCTCTAATTTGTTGGCTAAGGCCCACCCACAATGTTAAATATAGTATCCTTAATTTAAAGTCAGTCGATTGTAGGATGCCAATTCCATCTATGAAATATCTCTGCCACAAGGCCAGTGTTTGGCCAAATAACTGGATGCCAAAACCTAGCCAAATTGCTATGTAAAATTAACTATCACAGTCCTCTTGTCAACTTGGCATTCACACACAACTCCTTAAGCTATACTTAATCTCCAAATAAATACATTAATAAAGTCATAATTTCTGCTTAACATGATATAACTATCCTCATACAACCAAAAATGATTAATCCTCTCCAGAAGAGGATGCAAGCCCTTGAGTGATGTTCATTCTTTGCCTTAAGATCCTGTAACTTAAATACTATGAAGTAAATCTAATACAGCTTATGTTATATGATAAGGGAATAAAAGAGGGAAGAAAATAAACATGTACATTAATCACAAAATAGGGGAGAAATACTCATAAAAATAGGGGAGAAATACTCATAAATTTCTTTGTTTCTGCAAGTGGTCACTTGGTCATCCTGATATTTATAATTGCCCCTTCCATATTCCCTTTGCCCTTGGCAAGCACCTCAGCTGGTTGTGGTTCTTTGCCTGGTGGGGTGACCCAAACCTTAATTCTTGAAGGTTCAGGGCCATTAGTATTCCTGCATAATTGGGTTGCTGTAGTTTCCCATTGACTTTAATCACAGGACATGATAGTACTAAGAGACATCTTAAAGGATCTCCTGTATTCCAGACATACTCTTCTTCCTTACCTCCATTATATAACAGCAGACTAATTTCCTCTTGGTATTCGGGATCAGTCACCCCAGCCAATACAATAATTCCCTTCTTTGCCTATTGATTCGGAGGCATGAGGAGCCCAAAGTGGCTAGGTGGCAGTCTTAACTTCCAGTTCAATGGAATTATTGTTGTGTCTCCTGGTGGAAGCACTCCTCCCTTTGGAACTAAGACCTCTAGACCTGCAGAGCATAAGATTGTAGGGACAGGGAGCAAAAATGCTGCTAGTGGATCACTAGGAGTGATAGTGAGTGGTGCCACTCCTGTTTCCACCCCTTGATTCCTGGACCCATGAATCCTGGCTATGGGAGAAACAGCACCATAGAGTGGATGCTGATTCAGAGCATAAACAGCCTCCTGGAGAACACTGCCCCAGCCCTGCAAGGTATTGCCACCAGTTGGTGCCATAATTGAGTCTTCAACAGGCCATTCTACCATTCTATCAACCCAGCTGCCTCTGGATGATGCGGAACATGGTAAGAGAAGAGAATTCCATGAGCATGTGCCCATTCCCTCAGTTCATTTGCTGTGAAGTGGGTTCCTTGGTCAGAAGCAATACTGTGTGGAATACCATGACAGTGGATAAGGCATCTGCAAGTTTATGGATGGTAGTTTTGGAAGAAGCATTGCATACAGGATTGGAAAATCCATATCCAAAGTAAATGTCTATTCCAGTAAGAGCAAAATACTGCCCCTTCTATGATAGAAGTAGTCTAATGTAATCAACCTTCCGTTCAGCTTGGGAATGGTGCCATATTGGAGACTCAGTGTTTGTCTCTGCTGCAGGCACATTGGGCACATAGCAGTGGCTATAGCCAGGTCGGCCTTGTGAATGAAGTCCATGCTGCTGAGCCCATGCATAACCTCCATCCCTGCCACCATAGCCAGTTTGTTCATGAGCACACTGGGCAATGATTGGAGTGGCTGGAGAAAGAACCTGGCTGGTATCCATAGAACAGGTCATCCTATCCATTTGAATATTAAAATGCTCATCTGCTGAGGGCACTCTTTGGTGAGCCTTCACATGGGACACAAATATCTTCGTGTTTTTCAGCTACTCAGAAAGGTCTATCCACATACCTCTCCCCCAGACCTCTTTGTCACCAATTTTCCAAATATGTTCCTTCCATGTCCCTGATCATCCACTCAAACTATTGGCCATAGCCCATGAATTGGTATACAATCTCACGTCTGGCCATTTCTCATTCTGAGCAAAATAAACAACCAGGTGTACTGCTCAAAATTCTGCCCACTGGGAAGCTTTTCCTCTACCATTATCCTTTAGGAATGTAGTGCTGTAGCTGTCCACTTTTGGGTCCACTTTTCATGGTTCTCATATCATAGAGAACCATCTGTAAACCTGGCCTGAGTTTTCCCTTTCTCAGTCAATTGATTATAAGAAACTCCCCAAGAGGCCATAGGTGCAAGCCAGAAGAAAGAAAGTAATTTGGCAGGAGCCATCAGCATTGGGCCACTTCCTCAAATAACTTACTTGTGCTTTCTTGGACTACTAGTGCCCTTTCTTATATATACCACTTCCATATGATGAAGGAATGCTGCTGTGCACATCTATCCATATGGCTAGGTGGGTTAGATAACACCCAGTTTATTGTGGGCAGCTCAGTTGGCATGGTAACTTGGTGGCCCATGGCTAAGTGCTCAGTTCTACGAAGACACAGAAGCAAGCCAGTAACTATTTCTCAAAAGAAAAGTGATTATCTGCAGAAAATGGCAGACCTTTTCTCCAAAATTCTAAGGGTCTGAGTTATCCTTTATTTATAGGGCCTGCCAAAGCCTCCAAACAGCATCTCTATTTTACACTAAAACTCCAAGTACCATTGGCTCTTCTGGATGATGTGGCCCAAATAGCACAGCAGCATGTATAACATCCTGGACCTGTTGCAGGGCCTTCTCTTGTTCTGAACCCCACTCAAAACTAGCAGCTTTTTGGATCATTCATAAATGGGCCAGGGTAGCACACTCAAATGAGGAATATGTTGTCTCCAAATCTTTTTTTTATTAGCAGTTTTATTGAGATATATTCACACAATATATAATCCATCCAAGGTGTACAATTAATGGTGTTTAGTTTAATCACAGAGTTGTGCATTCATCACCACAATCAATTTTAGAACATTTTCATTACTCCAAAAAGAAAACCCCCATACCCCTTAGCAGTCACCTCTTCATCCCCCTTTCCTTCTCCAGCCCTACATATCCACTAATCTAATTCTGTCTCTATAGATTTATTTATATTTATAGAATACTAAAATATTTCTGTTAACTGTAGTCCATAGTTTGTATTAGGTGTATTTTTCCCGTACACCAACCTATTATTACCACCTTGTACTAGTGACATATATTTGTTCTAGTTTATGAAAGAACATTCTTATATTTGTACTGTTCACCACATACATCATCCACCACAAGGTTCACTATGATATACAGTCCCATGTTTTATCCTCTAGCTTTCCTTCTAGTGACATACATGACCCTAAACTACCCCTTTTATCCACATTCACATGCATAATTCAGTGCTGTTAATTATATTCATAATGTGTTCTACCATCATCTCTATCCATTTCCAAACATTTGCAATCAACCCAAATAGAAATTCTGTACAGATTAAGCATCAGTTCCCCATTCTCCCCATTCTCTATACTCATTTTATCTCTTGGTAACCTATATTCTAGATTTTAACTTTATGAGTTTACTTATAATACTTAGTTCATATTAGTGACATCATATAATATTTGTCCTTTGTGTCTAACATTTCACTCAACATAACATCCTCAAGGTTCATCTATGATGTCACATGCATCAGGATTTCGTTCCTTCTTACTGCTGAAAAATATTCCATCATATGTATATACCACATTGTGTTTATCCATTGATGGACACGTGGTTGGTTCCATCTTTTGGTAATCATGAATAATGCCACTATGAACACCAGTGTGCAAGTGTCTGTTTGCATCTCTGTTTCCAGTTCTTCTGAGTCTATGCCTAGTAGTGGGATTGCCAGATCATATGGCATTTCTATATTTAGCTTCCTGGGGAACTGCCAAACCATCAACCACAGTGACTGTATCATTTTACATTCCCAACAGCAATAAATAAGTGCTCCTATTTCTTCACATCTTCTCCAACACTTGTAGTTTTCTGTTCTTTTAATAGCGGACATTCTAGTGGGTCTGAAATGATGTCTCACTGTGGTTTTGATTTGCATTTCCCTAATAACTGGTGATGTTGAATATTTTTTCATGTGCTTTTTTAGCCATTTGTATTTCCTCTTCGAAAAAGTGTCTAGTCAAATCTTTTGCCCATTTTTAATTGGGTTGGTTGTCTTTTTATTGTTGAGTTGTAGGGTTTCTTTATAAATTCTGGATATTAAACCCTTATTGGATATGTGGTTTCCAAATATTTGGTCCCATTATGTAGGCTGCCTTTTTAGTGTCTTGACGATCTTTTGAAGCACAAAAGTATTTAATTTTGAAGAGGTCCTATTTATCTATTTTTCTTTCTTTACTTGTGCTTTCAATGTAAAGTCTAAGAGACCACCTCCAGCCACAACATCTTGAAAACACTTCCTTACAATTTCTTCTAGGGGTTTTATGGTCCTGGCTCTTGTATTTAGGTCTTTGATCCATTTTGAGTTAATTTTTTGTATATGTGTGAGATAGGGGTCCTCTTTCTTTCTTTTGGATATGGCTATCCAGCTCTCCCAGCACTACTAGTTGAAAAGAATGTTCTGTTCCAGTTGAGTGGATTTGGCAGCCTTGTAAAAAATCAATTGACCAAGATGTTCAGGTCTATTTCTGAACTCTGAATTTGGTTCCATTGATCAATATATCTTTCTTTATGCCAGTACCATGCTGTTTTGACCACTGTAGCTTTGTAATATAATTTAAAGTCAGGAAGTGTGAGTCTGCCAACTTCAGTCTTCTTTCTTAAGGTGTTTTTGGCTATTCAGGGCCTCCTACTGTTTCAAATAAATTTGATAATTAGCATTTTCATTTCTGCAAAGCAGGGTCTTGGAATTTTGATTGGGATTGGATAGACTCGATATCTTAACAATATTTAGTCTTTTAGTTAAAGAACGTGGAATGTCCTTCCATTTATTTAGGTCTTCTTTGATTTCTTTTAGTGATGTTTTGTAGTTTTCTGTGTACAAGTGCTTTACATCCTTAGTTAAACTTATTCCTAAATATTTGATTCCTTTAGTTGCTATTGTAAAGGGATTTTTTTTTTCTTGATTTCTTCCCCTGACTGCTCATTGTTAATGTATAGAAACACTACTGATTTTTACATGCTGATCTTGCATTCTGCCACTTTGCTGAACTCTTTTATTAACTGTAGTGGCTTAGTTATAGATTTTTCGGGACTTTCTAAATATAGGCTCTTGTCATCTGCAAATAGTGAAGATTTTACTTCTTCCTTTCCGATTTGGATGTGTTTTATTATTTTTCTTGCCTAATTGCTCTAGCTAGAACTTCTAGCACAGTGTTGAATAACAGTGGTGACAGTGGGCATCCTTGTCTTGTTCCAGATCTCAGAGGGAAAACTTTCAGGCTTTCATCATTGAGTATGATGTTAGCTGTGGGTTTTCCACATATGCCATTTATCATGTTGAGGAAGCTTCCTTCTATTCCTATTTTTCTAAGTGTTTTTATCAAGAAAGGATGCTGGATTTTGTCAAATGCCTTTTCTGCGTGTCTTGAGATGATCATGTGGTTTTTCCATTTCAATTTGTTAATGTAGTATATTACTTTAATTGATTTTCTTGTGTTGAACAACCCTTGCATGCCTGGGAAAGAACCCACTTGATCATGGTGTATAATTCTTTTGATGTGTTGTTGGATTCAATTTGCAAGTATTTTATTGAGGATTTTTGCATCCATATTCATTAGAGAAATTGGTCTGGAATTTTCTTTTCTTGTATCTTTATATGGCTTTGGTATTAGGATAATGTTGGCTTAATAGAATGAGTTAGGTAGTGTTCCCTTCTCTTCAATTTTTTGGAAGAGTTTGAGTGGTATTGGTATTCATTCTTCTTGGAATGATTGGTAGAATTCACCTGTGAAGCCATGTGGTCCTGGGCTCTTCTTTTTGGGAAACTTTTTGATGACTGATCAAACTCTTTACTTGTAATTGGTGTATTGAGGTCTTATATTTGTTTTAGAATCACCGTAGGTTATTTGTGTGTTTCTATTCACAAATAGAATTTCATCTAAATTGTCTAATTTTGTCTGCCCATTCTGGTCTTTCTTGGATGCTGTACAGTGATTCCCCGGCTTCTGGAGACCCAGAACCATTGTTTCAGACATTTTCTGCCTGTCCACAAGCTGCTTTTGGAAGAAAAGAGAATCTTGCAGCTCTGTACTCTGCCATCTTCCCTGGAAGTTCCTCTGTACCTCTTTTTGGTTGCAGGAGGGACCAGATACATCAGCTTATCCTTTACCTTAGAAGGTGTATCTTCACATGTAACACACTACTGGATGTCTAGAACTCTTTTTCCACCAGTAGATGAAACAATTTTATTTTACAGTTGTTGTGCTGGTTTGAATCTATTATGTACCCCAGAAAAACCATGTTCTTCTAATCCAATTTTATGAAAGCAGATCTATTGTGGGTAGGATCTTTTGATTAGGTTGTTTCCATGGAGATGTGACCCACCCATTCTGGGTGGGACCTTTTGATTAGATTATTTACATGAAGGTGTGGCCCCACCCATTCAAGGTGGGTCTTAATTAGTTTTCTGGAATCCTTAAGAGAGCACAGGGAGAGAGAAAGAGAGCTTAAAGCAGACACAGACCCAGACACTTGGAGATGCAGCCAGAAAGACGTTTGGAGATGCTAAGCTAAGAGATGAGGCCCAGAGTTTGCCCCAGAGAAGCTGAGAACCAACAGATGCTTAAGGAGAAAGCCATTGGAATCAGAAGCTGAAAGCAACACAACCCAGCAGCAAAGGAGCAGGAGACACCAACCACATGCCTTCCCAGCTGACAAAGGTGTTCTGGATCCCATTGGCCTATCTTAAGTGAAGGTATCCTCTTGTTGATGCCTTAGTTTGGAAACTTTTATGGACTTAGAACTGTAAGTTTGTAACCTAAAAATTCCCCTTTATAAGAGTCAATGCATATCTGGTATATTGCATTCCAGCAGCCTTATCAAACCTAAATAGTTGTCTTTAAAACCACAAATACACTATGTTCTTCATATAAAACAGTAGAATAGATATCCTACACTTTTTAGAAAATGATTATATAGACCTCTCAAAGCCAAAAGCATTCCATCATATGGTTTCAGTTAGGTTTCTTGGAAAAAACTCACATCTGGACTGATTCCTAAAATGTAACATTCCACCATTTTGCATCTTTTGGTTCTGAGTTTGGATTATCATCATTCAGGTATGTATTCCTGCATTGTTACATATTTGATAATAAACATATAGACTGGGTCATCACTTAATGTTCCATTGGCTTATTGGCCTTTTCTGTGGGTCCATCAGAAGGTTACACAGGTCTTTCTTCAAGACTTTCTGGGAATGGAGACAGACTCTCACATCATAGATTGTAAATTCCAAGTCTTTACCAACAAGTCTAAAGGAGACATTTTTGTAGTTATGTCCCGCTCCTTAGGAAGTGTCTCTCTTAAAGCATGTAGACCATGTTTAACCAGTTCATTCAAATAGCACTCCATAAGCTCAGACATTTGTCTCTCTATGATTGAGAACAAACTCTAATGGACATAGCCCTACAGTCAAAATAGTTAAGTGATTGACACGTTTTGAAAATATGAGGACCCATATCATCATAACCAGTAATGAGCAGCCCCATACTATATGGTCTCTGACCATATTATTGTGTTGGTATCTGAGTCATGCTTCCAATTAGAGATACAAGATGAGATACAGGAAGAAGTTTGTCAAATACAAATCTGGAATCCAATCATTCCTGGTGCATGAAAGTGCATAACAGTCTAGCATTAGCAGTAAGACCCACAACTGAGATACCAATATGGTTGCCAATTTATGGAGCATTTTAAAAATGGGCTGCAAGCTTTGTGCCTACTTCAATACAAACAATACCATATATGGGATTTCAATTTCAGACCAACTGTGGCTGAACCTAGTCTGATGGTTTCCATTGCATGTTCAACTTAATATTTGATATTGACTATGCAATGGAATAAAGAAGATCTGGATTCCCCTTTATTCAAAGGATTATGGATATGTAAACTGTCTCAAATCTAGGAGCTGATAGAGGGGCCATGATTCTCTCCTGAGGGCTCCAAACAGTGACATCATTGTCAACTGGTTGTGAAACATGGTTCCAGCATGGACTTGGCTGCTGATTTATATAAATTTCATCAAGGTGTAAGGTCTATGAATTTCTGTTAGTTTCATTTCCCATCCTCTGATATGCAAATGTCTTTCCAATAAGTCTAGAGTGCTTGTTAACTTCTTGCTCACCAGGTGCAATCAGCATAATTTCATCAGTGTATGGGACCAATGTGATGTCTTGTGGAAGGGAAAGGCAATCAAAGTCCCTGTGGACTAAATTATGATATAGGGCTGGAGAGTTGATGTGCCCCTGAGGTAGGATAATGAAAGTGTATTGCTGGCCTTGCCCACTGAACAGTTTCCAGTGATCTTTACTAACAGGTATTGAGAAAAAAAGCATTTTCCAGATCAATACCTGCATACCAGGTACCAGGTTTGTTAACTTGCTCAATGATAGCACATCTGGAATAGCAGCTGCAGTTAGAGTCACCACTTGGTTAAGTTTATGATAAGCCACTGTCATCCTCCAAGATTTGTTTTCTGCATAGGCCAAATCAAACAGTTGAAGTGGGAAATGGTGGGACTCACCACCTCTGGATTCTTCAAGTCTTTAGTGGTGGCAGTAATCTTTGCAGTTCCTCCAGGAATGCAGTGCTGCTTGTGGTTTACTATTTTCCTAGATGAGGCAGTTTAGTAGGTAGGACTATGTCTTACTTTTCATGTTATATCCTCCAGTCTTGTTTGGATTTTTTTAATCTTATAATTATATTACATTCATATAAATCAAATAAAATTAAACTCCCAAGATATAATTTACAAACTCCTTTCAAATGTGTGTCTCAGAAATACTAACCTATCGCCTTCCTAATATTTGAAAGTTCTTTTTTTAAAAAAGAAAGGTAAGATTGTATGATCTCACCGATATGAAATAATTAGAATAAGCAAATTCATAGAGTAAAAAAGTAGAATATAGTTTACCAGGGGCCAGGATTGCAGTAGGGAATAGGGGGTTAATGTTTACATTGTAGAGTTTCTATTTGGGGTAATGGAAAAGTTTCGGTAATGGATGATGGTGATGGTAGCAAAATATTGTGAGCATAATTAACAGCATTGAGTTATATCTTTGAATGTGGTTAAAAGGGGAAATTTTAGGTTGTATATATGTTACTAGAATAAATTTTTTTTTAAAAAAAATGGGACTGTACAACACAAACAGGGAACCCTAATGTAAACCATGGCCTATAGTTAATAGTACGATTATAATAATATTCTTTCATCAATTGTAATAAATGTACCACACTAATGCAAGGTGTTAATAATGGGGGGAGGGATATATAGGAACTCCATTTTCTGCATGATTTTTCTATAAATTTACAACTTCTCTAATAATAATAATGATGATAATAATAATAATATAAAAGGTAGGAAAGGGAATAATAGCCTCTCCATTTTTGTACCACATTAGAGAAGCATCCAGAGCTGAACACTGTATTCAGTTTTACATGGGTGAAATCCACAACAAAGTCGAGAGCTATGGAAAGCCACTCAGAATTCCACGACAACAATATCTATACCAGGGTTGCAAATTGCACCCTTAATGCTGAGCAGCCTCTCCATGGCATTGCTGTGGTCATGGTGATGGTTGGAGCTGGTTTGTTCAGACACATCACCCCTATAAAGAAAGCCTGATTTAAAATCGTCTGATGATGGATTACTGATCAAATTTACATAAACAGTACAGTGCTTAGAAATACTTCATTACCCCTTGGCATTTATTTTGTTAGGCCATTTTCATTTTGTTTGAATTTTGTTCCATTGAAGTAATGTAAAAATGTTAGCAGTTCATAGTCGCAGTAAAAGCAACCTTTTACTTGCTGGTTACAAAAGTAATAACAGTGTATCAGAAAAATGCAAAGAAAGAGTATAAAAATCCAACTATTAGGCACATTTTGCTTGATATCCACCCACTCATTTTAATCTAATAATATATTTTTTCATACTTTACATTTGTTTGCATTTATATTTGCTTATAGTCTGTGCCAGTTTGAATGTATTATGTCCCCCAAACACCATTATCTTTGATGTAATCTTGTGTGGGCAGATGTTATTAGTTTTGATTAGATTTCTTTGAGTGTTTCTTTGGAGATGTACCCCACCCAACTGTAGGTGATAACTCTGATGAGATAATTTCCATGGAGGCGTGGCCCCACCCATTTAGGGTGGGCCTTGATCAGTCAAGCCATCCAGACACCATTGGCCATCCTCCAGTGAAGGTACCCAATTGCTGATATGTTACCTTGGACACTTTATGGCCTTAAGACTGTAACTGTGTAACCAAATAAACCCCCTTTGACAAAAGCCAGTCTGTTTCTGGTGTTTTGCATTCTGGCAGCATTAGCAAACTAGAACATAGTCTATCACAAATACTTTTCCCATAGCATTAAATCTTCTTATATACCATGTTTTTTGGCTATTTAATGTGGTTACTCTATAGTTTATTGAAGCAATTTCCTATTATTAGACCTTATATAATAACAAATTTTAGTTTTATAAATTATGCTATTCAATACATGAAAATTATTTGTTCATCTTGCATTAGTTTTAAAGGATTAATTCCTATAAGAATGTCTATAGGTTCAAGGGATATCAGTGATTCAAATTACCCTCTAGAAAAGTTATAACAATTAACTGTCCTACAAACCCTATAAATTCTGATTTCCTTGCTACATTATCAGTGTAATTATCACTTTTTCACATCTTTATCAGTTTGGTAAGTGGAAATGGTATCTTGGTTTAATTTGCATTTGATTACCAGTGGGGATGAAGGTTTTTTTTTTTATGTTTAGTAGTCACAGTCTCCCAAACACATGGCATTATGATAGATACTCTTTGAATAACTCAAAAAGTGCATGTTGATGAACTGACTGTACTCTTGTGATTGCCTTTTTTTAACTTACTGGGCATAAAAACTAAAAGTGTACTCTTATTGTTACAAATATTTCTATCTCAGAATGTTGCTTCTTTTTTCCTGTTCTGATAAGGGTGTCCTAGATTAAAAGCAAAAACAAAAACAAAAACATTATCTCTTTTAGTAGGAGTTGTAAAGGCCATGGGCACAGTTTTATGGAAGATTAATGTGTGATCATGATGATCTTAAGTTCACTTAGTTCTGTCTTCCAAAACATTCCCAAAGACACCCATTTTTACCTCTTTTTTATACACAAATTGTAGAAATTGAGATTGGATTATCTAGCAAGGGTGCATGATTTTTTGTTAGATGCAGTATATATTTTTTATCACGTTAATTTTTTATCCTTTCTATTTTAGAATATAACATTAAATTTTTTAAAATAATTCAATTTTATTGAGATATATTCACATACCTTGCAGTCATACAAAGCATACATTCAATTGTTCACAGTATCATTATATAGTTGTGCATTCATCATCAAAATTAATTTTTGAACATTTTCATTACCACACACACAAAAATAATAAGAATAAAAGCTAAAATGAAAAAGAACACTTAAAGTAAAAAAAGAACACTGGGGGCCTTTTTTTTGCCCCCATTTTTCTACTCATCCATCCATACACTGGACAAAGGGGAGTGTGATCCACATGGCTTTCCCAATCACATTGTCACCCCTTATAAGCTACATCTTTATATAATCGTCTTCAAGATTCAAGGGTTCTGGGTTGTAGTTTGATAGTTTCAGGTATTTACTGCTAGCTATTCCAATTCATTAGAACCTAAAAAGGGTTGTCTATACTGTGCTTAAGAGTGCTTAAGAACCTCTCGGCTCTTTTTGGAATCTCTCTGCCACTGAAGCTTATTTCATTTCCTTTCACATCCCCCTTTTGGTCAAGAAGATGTTCTCCATCCCATGATGCCGGGTCTAGATTCCTCCCTGGGAATCATATTCCACGTTGCCAGGGAGATTTACTCCCCTGGGTGTCAGATCCCATATGGGGGAAGGGCAGTGATTTCACCTGCCAAGTTGGCTTAGCTAGAGAGAGAGGGCCACACCTGAGCAACAAAGAGGCATTCGGGAGGAGGCTCTTAGGCACAATTATAAGGAGGCCTAGCCTCTCCTTTGCAGCAACAGTCTTCCCAAGGGCAAGTCCCGTGGGAGAGGGCTCAGCCCATCAAACCACCAGTGCCCTATGTCTGTGAGCACATCAGCAACCATCGAGGCGGGGAAGCCCAACACCCCAGATGCAATATATTTTTGTCTCCTGGGAATCTTCTCTTTTACTTGATAACATTTAGCTTACCCACTTCCCTCAAGCAAATGTAATAAACAATAAATAATTTACATACAACTTCACAAAAAATGTTCTTAGATAACCCATAACATATATAACATACATAACTACTGAAATTAGAGATCCTACATAAAATTTGCCTGAATCATTGCATTTTATGACTAGTGACTGCCAAATCTTCAAGAATGTGAGGTCAAAAAGAGGCTGCTAATTGGTATCCATTGTTTGTTAATAGACTGTAAATTGTGATTGATCCACAATGATTGGGAAAGGATTATTTTGGTTAATTGAGTAGTATGTAAGAATTGAAGAATTGCTCTACACCTCACATGGGTCATCAATTTTCAAAATTTTAAAATTCAGAAAAATGTACTTAACACCAAACTTAAAATAATTTTCATTTCTAATTTAGGAGACATTAGGATTAAGAAGTTCCTTAATAATGTATAAAGAATTAACTTTCATTGCATAGCATTCTAGAAGTATTCAATGTTTTAGTGTGCCAGTTTAGATATATTATGTCCCCCCAAATGCCATGTTCTTTGATGCAATCTTGTGGGGGCAGATGTATTAGTGTTGATTAGCTTGGAACCTATTGATTGAGTGTTTCCATGGAGATGTGACTCAATCAACTGTGGGTGAGAACTTTGATTAGATAATTTCCATGGAAGTGTTACCCCACTCATTCAGGGTGGGTCTTAATTAAATCACTGGAGTCTTATAAAAGAGTTCACAGACAGAAGGAGCAGAGCAGCTGAGAGTGAAATTTTGGAGAGCAGCTAAAAGACACATTTTGGAGATGGCCATTGAAAGCAGACTTTTGCTGATGCTTTGGAGATGCTAGCCCAGTGTTTGCTCTGGAGAAGCTAAGAGAAGACAAAATGCTCTGAGAGCAACATTTTGAAGAATGCACAGGATCTGAGAGAGGAGCTGGAACACAACCCAGGATCAGCAGATGCCAGCCACGTGCCTTCCCAGCTAAACAGGTTTTCTAGACACCATTGGCCTTCCTTCGGTGAAGGTATACTCGTGTTGGTGCCTTAGTTGGGACATTTTCATGGCCTTCAGACTGTAAATTTGTAACTTAATAAATCCCCTTTATAAAAGCCAATCCATTTCTGGCATTTTGCATAATGGAAGCATTAGCAAACCAGAATATTTAGTAATCCTTCCATTGAAATCAGCTTTGTGTAATTTGTCTCAGAGAGGAAGAAAGGGGAGGGGATTTCTTTTTCATAGTTAGGATACTAGAAAGTCAGAAGTTCACTGTGTATCATTTTTGTTCACCTTATTTCACACAAATTTTGAAATTAAGGATATATCATTTTTTACAGTTTAATTGTATTTCTGTTGGAAGTTTAATTGCACTTCTAATGGGTCTTACTAATTTTAAGCTAACATCTCATTTAGAAAGTTGATCTAGTGAACAAATATTCAAGAAACATAATCTTGTATTACTTATTCTAACCTGATACAATCCTGATCATCTGTTACTTAAACTGTGGTATTTTCTCACCTAATTTACACACATACTAGTCAATAATTTGTGTTAATTTTGAGGAAGGAAATTGAAGTACTTTAAATCAGTTGCTGAAGTTTTCTTATGGAGTTTTAATTTTTACTTATGGGTTTTTATTCCTGTTCTCTTTTTAAAAAAATTCTAGTTGTTTTTTGATCTGGAGTTTATTTTTTATAAAAGCCATGAGGAATTACATAGTTTCAGAGTCAAATAAATCTATAAGACTCATGAGGAACAACAACAGCCCTCCCACCACCTCTGTTTTCTCCCCTCCCTCTGCATTTCCCACTTCCCAGAGGCAGCCACCTTCAGGTGTTTTTCTTGTATTTGCCTCCATATTTATAAATAAAATCCTTACACTGCTGCTCCTTGATTTTTTGGTGTTAGAAGTTGTTCTCCACAATCCTACACAAACACACTTCCCATCCCCTCTTCTCCCAATATAATCTTATCAAAATCTCAACTGGAAGAGTATTCAGTGTTCACATTATTATGGCAATGCAACAAAAGCTGGTCACAGCTAAGCCATGAGGTATACTATGACTACTTTTTCTTTACTGCATAACTTTTGGTTTCCCCTGGAATAAATACTTCTGTTTCTCTTGTTTGCTTAGTTTTTGATTTACCTACTGCGGGACACTGATTACGTGCTTCAACTTGGCGGGCCTGGGCTGGGGGACCTGATCAGCCCCTGGGGAGGGTGGTGGGCACGGGCGACAGCGCCCTCCGCAGCCCCCCGGGCCTGGGAAAGTGAGGCCGGAGGCAGGCCCCATTTCCTCACCCAAAATAACACTGTTAGGGGAGGCTTGCCGGAGGGAACCGCCTTTTCCCCACCCCCTTATCTTGCCCGGACACTCCCCGTTGCCAGTGCAACTCCCATTACCACCAGTGCGCATACATTGTTGCCAGACACCGTTACCGGAGCAACTCTCGCCCCTTTTCAATCAACCTCCGCGCCCTCTCAGAACCAATCCAAGCCTTTAACCTCTACAGCTACCCCGCCCTCTAAACGCCCAATATAAGCTTGTACTCTCCCCTAATAAACTCTCTCTCTTGGCTTCTTCACCCTAAAAGAACCGTGTCCCGCCTGTTCCTTTCTCGCCGCCCTCCATACTTTGCACGCCTACGCCGGGGACCGGGCCCAGTCCCCCGCCTCGCCCTCGCCTCCGGGAAAGAGCCCCCGCCGCCGGTACCCTCCAAGCAATCCTGAGAGCCTAGGATTTGGCAACCGGCCGCCACCTCCCCCCCCCCAGATGAGTCAACTGCGACCGCAACCTACAATTAGATCGCCCCCAAACACTTCTCCATCCCCCCTTTCAATAAGTTTGAATAAACTAGATATTCTATCAGTTTCATCTTTTTTTTCAGAGAATTCTCTCCCAAGTCTTCTGACCTGCTTATACATAGTCAGGTTGCTCTCCCAGCCTGCTGAATGCTGGCAACCTGTGATTTCCCTTCACTATCATCCTGGAGATTCCTTTTTGCCTTCTTCTTGACTCAGATCCCCTATGGTCTTTTCTTTTACCTTCCTCTTTCTTGATTTACTCTCTTTTTTTGGTGAGCACATCATTCAGTAGTTTCCTAAGGAAGAGGGCATGGGAGGTAAAATTCATAGGATTACATGTATCTTTATTTTGCCTTCATACTTAATTCATAGTATGATTGGATATAGAAGTCTCAGTTGCAAATTATTTTTCCTTCAAGTTTTGATAGCATGGTTTCATTGTTTTAACTTCCAGCATTTCTGTTGAAAAATAAAATGCCATAATGATTCATGATCCTTTACATGAAAGCTGTGTCTTTATTTTCTTATCCCACCTCCCCAGTTCTCGCTGGGAAGACCTTTTCTTTGTCCCAGATGATTGATTTAAAACTTTACTTTGAGGTGAGGCTATTTTCATCCTTTGTGATGAGCACTCACTGGGCCCTTTCAAACTGGAAATTATGTCTTTCAACTTTGGGAAATGTTCTGGAATTATTTGGTTGATGATGTCTTCCCCTCTGTTTTATCCTGCCCTGTGTTTTCAGAACTTATGTTATGCAGATTTAGAGCTTCTGAATTAACCCTTTACTTAACTTTTCTATTTTCAGTCAATTATACATTTTGTTATATTCTGAGAGATTTTCTCAACTTTATCTTCAAGTCCTTCTATTGAATTTTTATTTCATTACCACCAGCTCTTCAATTCTTTGTGTATTCTGAATGCTTTTTCTCATACCATCCTGTTCTTATTTCATGAATATGTCTTATCTCCCAGAGGATATACATAATCCCTTCCTTAAAAAGTTTTCTTTCTGCAAAGTCTGTCTCCTGCTTTTTATGTTTGCTTGGTGTGTTCACTTTCTTTCATATTTGTGGTGACCCTTGAATGCTTGCATACATTATAAAGCTTTATATTCTTGAGCAGGGTTTTTCAACTGCTAGAAACACTATAGAGTGATTTGGCTGATCTGTTTCATTAGGAAGTCACCAATGCCAATATGTTTTTTTTCCCTCTTGTATTGATCAGATTCCCAAGAGATGACCCTTTCAATTTCATGCCAGCATCTGGGAAGCTGACTAGGAAAACAAAGCTGGCTGTCTCAACATTCAGTATGTAAAATTTTCTTCTTTTGCCCTGTTTTCATCTATTATCAACTGTGCCTGGTGTTCCCCAGTCCAGAGACTTGTCTTTCTCACTCACTGCAGTGAACAAACCTTCAGTCTTCTGCTGAGGTAGGATCAGTCTTCTGACCACTTGGGTTGGATTGGGACTTAACTTCTTAAACAGATTTTCAGTGAAATCTCTTGTTTTCAGCCTTATCTTAACCTTTATTTTTGCAAGTGCCACCAATTCCTGACCCTTAGGAAGTTCTATGGTGCAAACTGGGTTGTTTCTTGGCTTTCCTGCAGCTGGCTTAGAATTCAACAGAGTTGGGTCTCTTAAGGCAGTTACCATTTATCCATATGTTTTCCAGCTTCCAAAATTTTTTGCTGTTGCCTTCTCTCCTTTTTGTCCTTGTGGCTTTTTGGCAGATGCAAATATATGTGCTCAGTTGGCCGTTAATCAAACAGTGCTCTCCTTTTAACTTACATTGATTATAATATTCATGTAATTTTCTGATACATTTATTTCCTCTCATTTCTCCCACTACCCCTCTCTTCTATTTAGCTGTATGTTCATATGTTAAACCTCATTCGTGACACATATATAAGGTTCTGAATGACAGTGGCAGATTTCAGTGCAACTGTAGGATGAGAGCATATGTGCATGAGTGGGCACACACACACACACACACACACACACAGATTAGATTAAACTCCTAGTTTATGCAAGCAAGAACACAAAATATTCTTGGGAACAAGGTGGTCAAACAGAACAGTGGCAGGTTCAGTGCATCTTGGTGAAGCTGCCCTTCACGCCAACCCCTACCCCAGCATTCTTTGGAAGCTGCCAATGACACTGAACATGCAAAGCTGTTTTTTGTTTGTGTTTTTGTTTTTTTGTTTGTTTGGGATCTGAGAAGCTCATTTCTTAACTAAGCCACTGTAACAATGAGGAAGAACTTACATAGATAATGTATACACTTAGAAGGAAATATTTAGAGATATCCTGAAACATAAGAGGCAAGCCAGAATGGGTAGATGGGTGAGTGATTCTTGAGCTAAATTCAGCCTCAGCAAGGCGCCATGCTCATTGAAAGGAAAAAACAGAGCAAGTGCCCAGGTGTTCCTGGACATTCTTTCTATCTGTCTCCACGGTGTCCTGGAAAGCCTGCTTCCTGTGGTTTGTCCACAGTCTTTAATAAGATACTCTTATTCTGCAGTGGTTTGAGCCTATGTGTGGTCAAAAGACCATCTAGCATCAAATTTTAAAACAATATCCCAAATGTTTGACTTAGCATTGATGGGCTATGACAATACTGATGTTCAAATGATTCTTGTTGTAGAAGCCATTTATTACTTTTGAAGCCATTATTATTATTTTACCATCACACTTTTTTAGTTCTAAGCAGTCATTGACCCAAGTAAGAAATGCAGGCTCTTGCAATTTTAAAGAGTTTGCTCTCTCATTTTGCATACCATCATGTGGTGTTTCCCCCAGTAATACTTTACTTTTTGGTTTTGTGTAATGGTTTTATGTGATGGAGCACAGTGGAACTCTGTGTGGTATGGACTGACTTAATTATAAATACTTCAGAAAGTGTAATAAGGTGGGTGCCCCAAGGACCACAGTGTTTGGTGTGAGTTTCTTTGCAGAGAAACCATCTTTAGCATCTAAATGGCAAACATCCCTGAGTTCAAAAAGACCAATAATTAGAAGGAAAGTGAGAGTGTGTCACCAAAGTATAAATAGCTAAATGCTTCATTTTCATCCACAAAAAGAGAATAAAATAAGTGTGACCAAAAGGAGTAAGCTGAATATTCTCAATTTTTTTTAATTGTCACTCCAAATTGCTATTTAAACAAAGAGGTTTTTTTTTTCCTTCGGAGTGATAAACCTGGAAAATTTTGCCCCAGCAGAGCTTGATGAGCAGTAGCCATTGTGAAAGCAGTCACCAAAGAGGATCTTGCCCGGGAACCAAGGGAGACTGAATTCACATGCCCTGAATTCTGGTCCTTGCCCTAAAATTCTCTTTAGCAAGCTTAAGTGACCTGAATGTTTGGTCAAAGTTAAACAATCAACCGTGTTATGAGATCTTGAGGTATTTAGTCCTTTTTTCAAATTAGACTTTTCTCATTTTAACTCTTAGCTCAGATGCAATAAGTTTGGTGTAATTCTGTGCTCTCATATTAATAAACTAGCAAAGTTTATTCCCACCTTGTTGCTTCCTATAGGGTGGCCATTACTAAGCTAAATATTTCTTTCTTTAGCAGCCAGTATAATATAAGACTCTGATCCAGAAATGTTAAGAAAATACCCTCAAATCCTTGTTTTTCAGATGTATTAAAGAGAAGAAACCCAGACTCAAATTTTAAGATGACATTTTTGAACAAATTGCTCAAACTACATTTCCCACTAATGGGGATTTTTGCAGCCTCTTATGTCTATTATGTGGCTTATGTGACCTCTGGTCAAAGTGACCATTCAGGCTTATGTGCAATCTCTTGTAGAAGTGTCCTTTTTTCCACTTTTCAATGACTAAATCTACTTTTAGCCCAAAGTTCATCATATTTTAATTAGTTCCAAGACCAAACACCGAATTTAAGAAAATTTTAATCTGTTACATACCTATCACAGTTGATGGTGTGCTTTTCCAAAATTGTGTATAACATTAAGAAAAAGACTTCAATGAAGGGGCAAAACTAAAGTGTTCTTTAATCTGAATCTTGAGGTCATTTGTTGGAAGATTTATGGTTAAAAAAAATCCCTCTGCAGGAATTGACAATCAATTTGCCCTCTGCTCTACTATGTGCATGCTTAAGTTATGGTAACATCTTTGGACTCCCTTCAATATTAAAAGGACCCAGTTTTGTTGGTTTCTTTTTTTTAAGATCCTATTTTTTTTTATCATCATTTTATTGAGATATATTCACATACCACGCAGTCATACAAAACAAATTGTACTTTCGATTGTTTACAGTACCATTACATAGTTGTACATTCATCACCTAAATCAATCCCTGACACCTTCATTAGCACACACACAAAAATAACAAGAATAATAATTAGAGTGAAAAAGAGCAATTGAAGTAAAAAAGAACACTGGGTACCTTTGTCTGTTTGTTTCCTTCCCCTACTTTTCTACACATCCATCCATAAACTAGACAAAGTGGAGTTTGGTCCTTATGGCATTCCCAATCCCATTGTCACCCCTCATAAGCTACATTTTTATGCAACTGTCTTCGAGATTCATGGGTTCTGGGTTGTAGTTTAATAGTTTCAGGTATAAGATCCTATTTTTAAAACAATCTCAGCCAAGATATGTATCTTCTTTTGGAAAAAAAAAAACTTTAAAGAAGATTAAACATAAATAAGAATGCATCAAATTGATACAGCTGTATATTTCTAAATTGGAATGATGTATTCGCACCCATTTGTGAAGAAAAGAAAATATATATTATACATGTGTATATATGTAATTGAATAGCAGAAAGGGCTGATTTGACTATTTGGACTCTGAACATTCCTAGTCTGAGCTCTTAAGAACTAAACCAAAAAAAAAAAAAAAATGGATTTGAGATTAACGAATTTTGTAAAGAACTAGCATTGAGAATTCAATTCTGCAGACATTTATTGATGCCTGCCACATACAAGGACTGTGCCAGAGGCATTAAATTTGCTTTAAAACACAAAATCTCAGTGACTAAGCATTTAAATTACAGACCAATGTAGTCATCAAATGTTGACAGGATGGTGGGGTAACCAAGGTTTTATCCAGTCTATAGCTCCATGAGACAGACTGGGAGAATTCTTATCAAATCCAGCTAGTGTTGAAGATGGCAGAGTGAATTAGAGTAAGTTATGTGCAGTGGGGTGTTAGAATCTTTTAGTACAGGCTCACAAGAACCAATGGTTAGCAT
Source organism: Choloepus didactylus (assembly GCF_015220235.1). NCBI lineage: Eukaryota > Metazoa > Chordata > Mammalia > Pilosa > Megalonychidae > Choloepus > Choloepus didactylus. The sequence goes on along the minus strand of NC_051334.1, from coordinate 46,574,486 downwards.
TTCTTCCCAATTCTATGTTCAGTGACATCGCAGCTTGAAATTGGCCGTGGTGGGCGTATTTATACCACAGCCAAAAAACAAATCAGGAGTTTTTTTGTTTGTTTGTTTTGCTTGGTTTGGTTTGGAGATCCAGTTGCTAAACATTTGCCAGCATACAACTGGTTTTGTGAGCCGGTATTACAAACAGTTTCTCAGTGACTCAACACAATAAACTTTTATTTCTTACTCACAGCACAGCGTAATGTCAGCTGACGGGGAGTCTGCTCCAGGTAACAACTCGGGGATCCAACCGCTTTCATTGTGGGGCTCCACTATCTTCACCTGGCTTCATAGTCACCCGGGGCTGTCGGCTTGCAGACAGGGTGGGTGGAGAACACATAGAGAAGTCCCACCACCTTTTAAATGCCTTAATCCAAAAGTGACACATTGCTTCTGCACACTTCTAGTAACAAGGACTAATCAAAAGGCCTCAACCAGATGCTTGAAAGACAACAAATGTGTGACAGCAAAGGGAAGCAGAGGAAGTAACACCTCAAACGTAAGGAAAGGCTCAGCTCAGCAAAATTTTTTTTCTGTATTCAGGAAGACCTGAGCAGATTTGGGTACTAATGGGATGTAAAGTTGACCATTTTATTGTTTAAAATAAGTCACAAGGTCAGCCCAGATTCAAGGGTGTGGGTGCGGCAGGGTCAGGGGAGACTCCACCTGTTGATGGGAAGATCAGGAAAATCACATTGCAAAGGGGTATGGACACGAAGACATGATTCATTGGGGGACAGTTTAATCCACCACAACCCCCAACCAGCAACCCCGTCTTCCCTCTGTTCTTCCACACACACCCCTTACAGCTCTTTTGTGACTTTTGTTCTCTATCATGGTCTAGAGTTCACCATAAAGTAATTTGCCTGTGACCTGCAAGACGTGGAGAGAACCTAGAAGTCTTCCCCAGCTTGAATCTACCGACCCAGTCTTACAGCTCTACTTGTAACTCTGTTTTGTATTCCAACAATTTGTCCACTGACTGGTCATTTCCTCTCTAATAGGTTACTGACTTCTTGAATGCAAGGCCTGTCTGTGTGTCTTACTCACCTACGTGTCTTTGACAGTGCCAGCTCAGCTTTGCACATACCAGGCTTCGATAAATGTTGACTCAAATTAATCATCTCTAATTTGTTTTAATTAGTAGGCTTGATTTTATAGAGCAATTTTAGGTTTACAGAAAAATGGATCGGAAAATACAGAGAGTTCCCATATGGTCCCTCTTCCCTCACACAGTTTCCCCTATCATTAACATCCTACATCATCATGGTATATTTGTTCCAATTGATGAACCAATATTGATACATTCATTTACATTAGAAGGCACTCTGTATTATACAGTTCTGTGAGTTTTTAAAAAATTGTAATGCAGTTTTATTGAGATACATTCACACACCATATCATCATCACATAATTGTGACTACGACCCCATGATCAATTTTAGAACATTTTCATTACTCCAGAAAAGAAATAAAAATATAAAAGAAAACCCAAATCCTCCCACACCCTTTATCCCTTCCTACTATTGACCCATACTGTTGGTGTGGTATATTTGTTATCATTGATATGAGTACTAAAATATTACTGTTAACTGTAGTCCATAGTTTGCAATAGGTACATTTCCCCCTATGTCCCACTCTATTATTAACTCCATGTAATAGTGAGTTTTAATGAATGCATAATGTCATACTGAACAGTTTCACTGCCCTAAATATTCCTTGTGCTCCACCTATTCAACTCTCCCTCCTTCTGAACCCCTTGCAACCACTGATCTTTATTTTTATTTTATTAACATATATACAGCTTAAAATTTCCCCCTTTAGCTTCATTCAGATAGATAATTCAGTGGTGTTAATTACTTTCACAGTGTTGCGCAGCTATCACCATCATCCATTACCACAACTTTTTCATCACCTTCAACAGAAATTCTGTACCAATTAAGCATTAACGCCCCCTTCCCTAGCCCTCCCCAGCCCCTGGTAACCTTTCTAGTTTCTGACTCTATGAATTTGCTTATTCTAATTGTTTCAGACCAGTGAGATCATAGTTTTGATTAACCTTTTCTGCAAGATCTTCCCAACAGAGAATTGTTTTTGAGTATCGTTATGATTAGCATTCAAGGGGTAAAAAGCAAGTGAAATAATACTGACTGAGGTCTCCCAGAGAATTTCCAAAAATGATCCTTTGTTTCTAGCTGCAGTTTCTCACAGGCAAATACCACCCTTCATCTGGTGTCTGTGCTTGTGGTCAGGCTTTTAAAAGCAGCCCAAGGAAGGACAAATATTTACTGGATATTTGCTGAAGGAACAGGAAGAATCAGAATCAAAACTTTCTACCAGTGGTTTTCCAAAAAACACAAAGAGCTATGAGTCCCATGTGGGAAAACACCATAAAAGAACAATGAAAGGCAAACTCACTTGCATAACATTGCCCAAACATCTCACCACACACACACACCCCTGTCCGCCACCCCCAGACTGAAGTGACTGTAGAAAATTGTGATGCCGTCAAGAAAGCAGTTATATTCTGCTTGATCCCAGTCCTGCCTTATGACCCCATTAGACAAAAAGTGCTCACCAAATATTTTCACTGTTAATTCTGATGCACTCTTCATCCTTAATGTGTTCGTTGACACCCACCCCGCCCCCACTCCCAACTCTGCTGAGCACCTGCTCTTTCCAAGACAAGACAGTTTCAGATGAGTCTGAGTACTCCACCCACCAAATTAAATTGGATATTCACACAGTTTTAATTTCTCCCTTTTTCCAACCCTACTTGTGATTTGGAGAGTTAGCCGAGCTCGAGCTGCTTGGCAGTAAAATTGGGCTATCCATTCACCCAAAGGAGAAGATCTGTGAAAAACTTGCACATTTTTTTCCGAAATGACCCAGCTTGAGTCAGATTTTAGGCCTCACCCACTTCCACAGACTGAGAGGAGATTTTGCAGGGGTAGCTCCCTCCACCCCTAAGTTCTCACTGAAACAGAAACAACCTAACTTCCATCTTCCTTCCAGCTTATTCTTGCTGTTTATTTATTTTTTATTAGTGGTTTGATGTTTAATTTTTAAAAATGTTATGAGTTATTTGCATTTGAATAAAAAACCTTTAAGATCAATGAAAGGGTATCTGTCTATTATGAACTATTTATCATAAATTTTGACTTAAAGCAAAACAGAAAAATATTACCTATAGAAACTATATTTCTATCATGTTATCACTGTATTTTTACAGCTTTATTGAGGTATAAGTGATATAAAATATGCTGCACATATGTAGAGTATACAGTTTGATAAGTTTTCACATAAGTGCATATCCATGAAACCTTCTCCACAATCAAGGTTATGAACATATCCATCACCCTCAAAAGTTTCCTCATCCCTTCCATACCCCACTCCACACCCATCTCCAGGCTGGTAGGAATAGGCTATATATATACACACACACACACACACACATATATATATGTATGTATATATATATATATATTTTCCTGGATTCCTGGCTCTGTGTGAGTTCTGCATACTGTTCCCTTAGGTCCTTTTGGGTAGTTCATTCTCCAGTCTTGCATAATTTCTTCACATGAATGTGCTGATCAGTACTCTGTTGACTATTTCATGGAGGCTGTCTGCAGATGTCCTGATGTTTTTCTTTGTACAGCTCTCTTCTCTCTACACTGTGAGGTCTAGCTGCCTTGGTCTCCTCAGATTCTCAGCTCTGTTTTATCAACTCAGGGAGTCTTCTGGGTCCTCCCTGGCTTCCCCCTCCCTGCACTTATTCCCTTCAGGCAGTAAGCTGGAGCAATCCTAGGGTTCGCCTTCTTGTTTCCCATCTTTCAGGGATCAAAAGTCTTAATTTGGCAGATACTCAATATCTTAAAAGCCATTGTTTCATATATTTTGTCCAGTTTTTTAGTTGTTTAAGATAGACAGGTGAATCTAGTTCCTGTTATTCCATCTTGGCTGAAAGAGGAAGTCACTCAAAGTATTTTTGTTTGCTATAAAATTTTTAAGGGGCAATAAAATTTCCACTAATAAATGATAGGAAAACTTTTTTATAAGTTCATTGAGCAGTTTTAGAAGGTAAATGTACATTTCCCAACTTCTTAAATACAAGGGCATGGGAATATTAACAGCAATATCCATTATAACTGTGTTTGAAGGAAAGTAAATGAATTGAATAAAAGATTAGAAGTTAATGAATGAGGAGATATGATTTCTGATTTTTTCTCCCTCTTCTCCATTTTCTTACTATACCTTCTTTCCAATCTTTGCTCACTCCCCTAAATTTAAACTTCACCACTCAACCATCCATCCATCCACTAATCCATTTATCAGATGCTACTGAGTGTCAGGGACAAAATGAATTATAAGAAAAGGAACCTCTTGAAAGGTGCTCACAAACAGAGGGGCTGAGTTCTAATATTATAGAGGCACGAATAAAGTGCTGAGGTAAAGTGGAGGATGGAGTCACTTACTTTGTTTGGAGCTGGGGGACAGATCAAAGAAGGCTTCTCTTGGGAGGATACATTTGAAATGGGTATTGAAGAATAAGCAGCATTTGGCTGGGCCGAGATGGGAAGGAGGAGGCACTTGAGACAGCAGGCCAAGGTGAGTGTGGAAGAAAGGTCAGTCTTATATACAGAGTGGGGAAAAGCTGACTAGGGTTGGAATCTAGTTTATGAGCAGTAGCATGACAGGAAATTAGCCTGAAGAGGTGGTGGAAGCCAGGCTAAAAAGAGCTGTGAGGGCCAACAAGCTTAAGGTTTTAGAGCAAGGAAGTGACATGATCAGCTGTAGGTCCTGAACTAGAGAAGGGAGGCAGGTCCCAAGAAGACTCTGCAAGAGGCTGCTGCAGCCATCCAAGAAAGAATGTGAGCCACTGAAATCAGACAGGGATGATGTAGACTAATCCAAGAGACATGTGTGCCATAGAATTGGCAGTATACGGTGACAATTGTATGTTGAAAATAAATGAGAGGGAGACTTGAGGATATGTGCCTCTAGGTTTTCCAATTTGAGAGATTGGCAGATGTCATGTCATTAGCTAAGATGAAGACAGAAAGCCTAATACATCTGAATTCACTTTCAGTCTTGCTGAGTTTGGGGGTTTTATGGACCATTTAGGTTGAGAGTTATAGCGGGAAACTGGACCTCAAGAGGGAGGTTTGAGAGTCAATGGCATAATGTAGTTAAGAGTGATCAAATCTGGTTTGGTCATAGTACATAGAAAGAGAAGAAAATAATTTGACATTCTTTTTGAGAAACTTTAATGAAGCATTTTGAGAATTTTGTTTTGGTTATGCTTCAAATATCTGTCACACATTGGAATTCATGGAGGCCAATTTCTAAGTATCCCAGTGCAGGAGATAAAATTCTGCCATAACATTTTCTCAGTGAGCAAAGGGATTTAAGGTATTCTCATCAGCCCTCATGAATTCTAGAATTTTATGGGGGCATAATAATGTTCTTCAGTGAAAATGAAACAATCAGACATGAGGCATATATTGCCATAGACTTTCTAAGCGGTGACCCTGGGAACAGGAAAATAAGACGGCTACCAGAAATTCTCAGGAGTCAGTGCTAAGCCCTCTTTTAAAGAGTTGCACTTTTAAGTTCAGCTCTGATTTAAATATTCCTGGTACTTAACAAGCAAGGGAACTTGGGAAAGCCTGAGTCAGCCTCATGCCCTCAACTGGCTTCATAAACCAAGACGCATTCTAACTTGGTCATTTTATGAGCCTATGAAAGTGAGTCTATTTGGGGAAAAGGGATTTGGTTTGACCTTAAAGCAGTGGGAAAGAAAGCACTCACCACTTCAGGAAAACTTCCTGAGAGGAAGCTCAGCCTCAGACAGGAGACCCCCACTGGCATTTCCCAGTCTCCTGAAATGTCAGAAATACTGACTACAGCATTTGTATTCATGACAACTACTCATTTCAGCATTATGAGTGGACAATTTCATCAATGCCAGTCAGTCCAAAGCTCTTACCAAGTTCTTTCCTTCTCTAACTCATGTGGTTCAAGGTGAACTGACAGTGTAAGATATTGTGGGGAGGTTCCCTTCTCCAAAACTACAAGATTGGGCAGAAAGAGCGAAGAACTTATAAACATGGTGTGGCCCTGTTTCTCTATTCCAGGATCAGACATCCCATGGAATGGTCACTGAGTTTTCAGACTGAGACAATATTTTGTGGTTTCTATGTCTTTGGGGGAAGTAGACAACATCAAGAAACTTCTCATTCTTAGTGCCACCTGGGATGAATGATTCTTAGATACACCCCAAATTACAAAATGTGCAGTAACACACCTTAGAAGTTTTCTTCTTTGTATTAATAGAAGTTATGTCAGAGGAAATAAAATATGTAATAGTAATTTTATTCAGGAACCTCTAGACTTGCAAACAACCCAGAGGGGAGATAGTGTTGTCTTGCCCATTCAAGAATATTTGGAGGGCACCTGATAAAGTAGAAACTGGTCTTCAAAGAACTTAGTAATTTTTTGGCAAGTGGAGTCTGTCCTGGAAACCAGGACTTCCTGGCTTCTGGGGGAAGAGTTCTTGAAAGCGATGGTGGATAGGCAGCTGTAGGCCGTACCTACAGGTGTCCAGTGCAAGTCTTCCTCAATTAACTCTTTTGCTAAATTGCACAGAGTGCTCAATTGAGTAAAAATCTTGAGTCTTGTATCTAAAATAAACTCTGTGGAAGAAAGAGACAAAGGCACACCTCAAGGGTGTGGTTTTTAAAGGCTTAGGTGAGAAAGAGCTCACACTCAATATACTACACCCTTGTCCCAAACTGCTACTGATGTCTGAACTTCTACCATCTGTCATCCATCACATTCCCTCTCCCTGGGATTTATGGAGGAAAAGTTACCACCATGGTATGAATTAATTTATTATATTGGTTCCCTATTTAATGTCTGGGCCATTTGTTGTGAAAGAAGGGGAGGAGAGGAGCCCCAAATAAAACTCTGTTGTCTCAGTTTTACTTACTTATCATATGGCTGTTTTTGCAACTCCCCAATAAGAGATTACCTTAGAAAGGAGAATGCCTTATAATACACTACTTTTTGTGGCCATTATTTTATTGAGTATTTACCATGTGACAGGCTTTATGCTAAGCATTTTATAAATATGATTTTATTTAATTCTTACAAAAGAACCTGAGAAAGGGGTAGTATGCCTATTTTACAGATAAGGAAACTAAGGGTCATTGAGGTTAAGTAATTTAACTAAGGTCACTGAGATTCAAACCTAGTTCTGCATAACTCCACTGCCCTATTCTAACTAGACTTTTGTTGCCTCTTTAAACACTCATAATGATGTTTTTCTCCATATTTAAAAATAAAACTGCTGCCTTCCCTGGAATAACTTTTTTTTTCACTAGTGCCCATGGCTTGCACTCATCCATTCTCAATGTTTAATTCAGTCTCCATTGGGGTAAATTATATCCCTAGTCACCTCTATATACCTTTTACTCCATCCAACCTAAACTCTTTCATGTTCCCACATACGCCCTACACTTTCCAATGTGCACTCTTTTGCAAGAGCAGGAAGATGGGGGTAGTAGGTAGAAAGAGCTACATGGTGTCTGTCTTCTGCTCAGTGTTGGTGTAGACAGAAGCTGAAGACATGTTATGAGGATATGAGACACACAACACAGCTTCATGTCCACGTGTATGACCTTGGAAGGCAAAAGGCCATTCTCCCCATTTCTCTATAGAATCAATAAAGCTTCAATCCCTGGGGTTGGAAGAGACCATGACTCCATCATGGTCCCCACTATTACAGCTTTGGTAGCACTGGAAATAACCACCTGGGTGGGTACATCACACTCACAAAGGGGATGGTGACTATGTAGGGTGGGCATGACTGGGATGCTGCCCCTTTTGAAATGTTGGCTAAAGACCAGAATGGGAGAATCAGAGAGGATGGTGTGAGACCAGTGTAAAACACCACTGAAAGGTCCCAGAATTAATTGGATTGTCTTGGGAGGGTAACTGTGTGGGAGCTGAGGCCCAGCATTATCCAGGGTTGTTGAAGAAATCTGAGTTATTCCCATTATGTAACCTCACCTTCATTCACACAGACGAGCCAGTGAAGTTTGGGCACGTTTGATTCATAGTTCATTCATTTGGGAAACGTACATAAAATACCCCCTATGTGTCAGACACTGTGCGAAGCATTGAGGACCCAAAGACAAATAAGATCCAGTCCCTGCCCTCTGAGCACTTACATCATGATAGCAAGCCTACTCATTATCTCCACAAGAGGTTTTGCACTGGATATCCATTAGATTTTTGCCCCAAGTTTGCCAGCAATGGCCACACAGATTACACTCTTCAAAGAGATTATGATGTGAAAGGCATTTCCTAGAGTTGTGCAGTGTATAGCCTGCATAACCACATATGGCAGCCCCCTTTGCTTAAATATTATGCACCTCAAATGCCTTCCCCTGCAACTCTGACTTCCAACTCCTAGATGCATCTGATCTGTACTCCTCTGTCCATCTTCACTTGACCACACCCACCCCAAGTGTTTCCTCTTTTCTCAAATCTCCTTTGATACATTCTGTCTGTAGTGGTAACCTGAAAATTAAACAGGGCCTGTCTGGACCCTTTTTCAGTGTTTACTTTTACTATTATTTTAGTCCTGTGTTCCTACTTAGCTTTTTGCCAGCCTGAGTCTTATCTCCCTGCATGGTTTTCAGCTCTAAGTGCAGGAACTGTGTGTGTTATCCATCTTTGTGTCTCTGCACAAGGCTTTGCACATAATTGAAATTCAATAGGACAAAAGAAAAAAATGCTACTTAAAATGAGAAACTTTTTAAAGAGTGAAACATGCCAGATGAAATGGAGTGCCTGTGACAAAAATCTTCTGTCAATACGTTTTTCAAATTCTTTCAGTTGTTGACTCTCAAATATTTATGCTAATGACAAGCAAGAAAAACACAGATGTTGGAAATTAACCGAACCCCAAGACTAATTCTAGCCAACTAACTCCTTTTACTAAAGTTTCTGTAAAAGCATCTAACCAGAAAAGACTCAAACACCATTGGCCCCTAGCAACTCTCCCTTAAGGGAGTTAAGTTCATTCTTTCTCAGGTTCAAACCGTTAGTGAGAAGTCCTCAGGATTAGTGAACCTGAGAGTAGAAGGAAAAGGGAGAAAATAGAGAAAGAAAGGGAACAAGCAAAGGATCTGAAAATTAAAGAAAACACATAATTAATTATTGGTATAGAGCTTAATTTAGAACTTTAGAAGAGACCAGCTAAGGTCATTTCCAATTAATTTCTTAAGTAATTTTGTTCTAACAAAGAACATGTAATTTTTCCTCAAGAAAAAGAAAGAAGGAAGGAAGGAAGGAAGGAAGAAAGGAAGGAAGGAAGGAAAGTAGGAAAGAAGGAAGGAAGGGAAAGAAGGAAAGAAGGAAGGGGGAATCTCTAAATAGTCCATTGCTTGCTTTTTCAATATTTTATTGAAGTTCAATAGGCTTTAATTGACACATGAGTCTGGAATGTTCTGAAACTCTGACTAAGGGGATGGCCTTCCTGGGTAATTTAAACTTCCTTTCTCATTCATAACCTCAACCACAAGGTTAAACTGGCAGTGTGTTCTTTTTGAATTTCATGAGTAAAAAATGCACTGTAAACCCTTACTGTAGCCGGAATGAGTGATATTTCCTCCAGATATCTTTTCTGACAAATAGTACATCCTAAACCAGGTAGCTGACTAAGTCTTTAGTCACAGAAACAAAAATTTTCCAACTGAAGTCAGTCTTTTCCCCTCCGAGTTGGCCAGGCTCTGCTATCTGCTCTGGTACACTGGAGCCCCATGAGTAAATTAGAAACTTGAGTTCAGAGGAGTGAAAGAGTCAGAGAAAAACCCCAGCTTCCTGCACACTCTGATTGCAGTACCACACAAGGGCATTTAGGAAAGGAAAATGCAAATAGTTTGACATCAACAAAGAATTAGCCGTCTCTGTGGTCTGGTATCACAGTGTCTGGGAAGAGTCTAATGTCATAGTCCCCCAGAGAGATGTGGCCTACTGGCTTGAGGCTCTAATCCTTCCTTAAAGGTCAAGTGATTAAGGCCTCTACATTGTCCTTTACTCACATCTTCATGTGAATGTATAACCTGAAAGAAGGTTTGGAGAGAAGGAGAGGGAAAGGGAGCAAACAACAGGGACAATGTGGGTTAGAGAGTACACATCAGACCTCAAATCAGAAGCCTTAGAGAGCTGGGTGCCTTTGGGAAAGTTAATTCACTTCTCTGAGCCCCATTTGCAACATGACAGTTGATCTAACTAGATGATCTTTAAATCCCTCTCCTCTTCCTTCCTCTCTTTCTTTCTTTCTCTCTTTCCCTTCCTTTTTTTTCCACAAGAATTTATTGAGCTCCTAGTATGTGCTATTCTTTGTTCTGGCATTGGGAATATAACTTGAAACAAAATAGATTAAGTCTCTGCCCCATGTAGCTGATATTCTACTGGAGGAAGCATAACAAGCAAATAAATAGATAGATAATACAGGTGGTTCTCATTTTGCATTTTTCTGATATGCAAGAAATTCGGTTACCAAGGTTTAGTTAAATAAATGCAGCTCAAATTTCAGTCACCACCATATATTAACTGTGAGTAATTGCATACAGTACACATTTTGCTGCCAGCTCTCCAGTCCACAAATTGCTATATAACTGGCAGACACACATCATGATCAACAACCAATCACGTCACCTCTTTCAAAGTCTGTAGGTGACTGGTCATTGCACTCTGTTATTCAGTTAACACACAGATAGCAAAACAGGTAGTTGTGCTGTCTCCTTGTCTCCCAATGGTAGAGAGATGCTTTAGGCAAAATAATTTAATGTTTAAAGCACTACTACTGTTAGATAATGCTATCACCCTGATTCTTTTGGAGACTTGAAAAAGAATGTGAATTTTTTTTTTTAACCACCAAACACAACTTCATTAGCACAACCAATGGGCCATGGAGTTATTTCAACTTTTAAAGCCTGTTAGTCTTTCAGACAGGCTGTTGATGCAATTTCTTTAGCTGAATTTTGAAAGAAATATGACATAAAGCAGGCAATTAACACATTCAAGCATTAAGGTAGGAAGTAAGAGCAAGTAATATGTGTGCAATGTGGCAAAACTTTTGTTTCACTGGGCAAATAACTTTATAGGGCTCTAATCGAATGTAAGTAGACTTATAGAAGAACAAGCTGATCATAGGAATGTTGTAACTGCTACATTTGAGAGACTCTAGATATGCAGCCAGAGGAACTTGGTGAAGGGAAATTTATTGACATGAATGAGTAAAGTGATTGTGACAAAAAGGATGAAGATGCCCCAGAGGAAGTGACACTGGCCAAAAAAACTTCACATTAAAGGAACTCTCAGAGAGATTTCACAACATTGAAAGTTGTGAAAGGACAAAATATTGGAAGCTGATCCAAACTTAGAAAGAGTGTGATAATTTGTCAAGGCATGGAAAAGTTGCTTTCTCCATCTTGCAAGTTATATGATGAGAAGGAAGCACGCACTGCTCAAACTACTTATTATAAACTTTTCATAAAGAAATAAAACATCTTAATTATTAATGTTTCTACTGTTTTAAATTACAGTGTGCTAAATAAATATTGGTTTTACTATTTTTTCATTTCCTATACATTTATAATGAACAATAAGAAAATTTTTAATGTTTTGATAAAAAAACACTAAAGGTCATTTGTGGAACAATCATAATTTTTCCAATTGACTATTGAGTATGCTTTGCACAGTTTCAGCTTGCATGTTCATTTTTATGGTCCCACACTACCATGCAAAGTGAGGACTGCCTATATGGTTTTACATTAGTGCTAAGGGATATGAAAATAAAGCAGAATAAGGGGATATAGAGTGATGGGCTGTGATGGGAGAATGGGTTATTTCTATTAGTTGCCAGGAAATGCTTCTCTAAAAAGGAGAACATTTGAGCAGAGGTCTAAATGAAATGAGGAAACCAGCTATGTCACTGCCTTTGGGAAGAACTTTCCAGGCTTGGAGGACTACATAGTCCTGAGACTGGAGGATGCGTGACCTGTTTGGAAAATAGTTAAGGATGTTATAGTAGCTGGAGTCCAGTGAAAGGGGGAGGGAGAGGTAGCAGGTAAAGATGGACAGGTAAGCAGGGACTGGATCATGTAGGGCCTGGTTGGCCATAGTATGGACTTTGAATTTTATTCTAAAGTGATGGGAAGCTATTGGAAGCCTCAGAGTGATGTATTAGTGCATAGAGCATCTGATTGGTTAGGGATGAGTTCCTCTAAGGAGAGGAAAGGGGAGAGTGAGGATACTAAAGATTAACTTCGCCTACTTCATAATTTGTCTAACAGCCAGTCTTGACTTCAAAATGAAGACAGGATAAAAGACTTGGAAAATGGGACCTACTTATATTTTTATTGAGCATCATCTGTGTACCAGGGAAGCCTCTCAACCCCTTCAATCTAACTAAGAGCCTTCTAGAATTTTCCCAAGAGACTTTCAGACACTTTTCATCTAGGACATGGAGGACTGGGGATTCCAAGTCAGTGGACCCATCAATTTCCCTGAATTTCCAGAGAATCTGCGGCTTGATTTCCCCCCATACTAAGCAAGGTCCATAAACCCACAAGCCCACCATTCAGGCAGGGAGTACAAACTGATGAAGCTGGCTTAGGGAGACTGGTGCGAGCGCATGCTAGTGTGCTGCCTAAAGGGGACAACTGCTAAGACTCCTGCCACTCCCCTGGGGGAATGTGATCTGGGGGTGCCAGATCTTGAAGAGAAGCAGGAAATGCAGATTATAATCCTGGTTTTTGAGTAGTGGCAAATAGTACAAAAAATTTAACACATCAGGCAGGCTATACATAAATGTGTCTGTGACCTGGATCAGCCTACAGTCTTTATGGTATTATTTCTTCTCTTAAAGGGCTTTGCCATTCCCACCCAAACACACTTCCACCATCTCCTAAGAATGTGCAGAGAATCAGTATTGACATCTTCCTCCCACCCATGCATCCTTTAGGAGGAAATTACACTTAGTTGAAAATCTGAGTGTCTTGGAATCTTTTGGTGACCTTTCAGTTCCAGGTTTAATGCACCTTGACCACTTAAAAAGCCTTTTCAAAACAGCTTCTGGATTTGGCAGAAACCTCTGGATTGGGTAGACATTGTTTTTTAGCATCTAAGTATCCAAAGTTTTCTTGACACACTACAAAAACTTAAAAAACATGGAATCTTCATTAAGCAACTTGATATGAAAAGTAAGAGATCACCAATATCGTTGATTTACAAGGCAGGAATTCACTAAAAAATTATGGTTTCTGCATTACAATTGTGGAGAACCAAGAAGAGAAAGAAGAAATATAGAAAGGATTTTGAGTAAAGGTTAAGTATATTTTCTTTGTGTGGAACTTTCCAAAGTGATCTATTAAAATTTTTTAATACTTAGAAATTGTATACATGCAGATTTTTTGAACTCCTAGAAAAGTTCCATATTAACACCAGTCTTTTAGTTTCCCTTTCCTGATTCTCATATGTTTCAAAGAAAAGAGAAGTTTAAATGTGGTTTTGTAATTTTGAGGTTATGTTATACAAGAAGGGAAAATTATATTGATTTTTAAAGTTCAGTCTTTTTAAAGTTTTTTTTTTTTTGACTTATGCAGGCATTTTAGTCAATTATTTAATTTGAAAACACAATGTCCTATATCTTAAAAAAATTCCTGTAATTGTTACCCTTCTAAAGTCCAAAAAGCTGAAGAACTTTATTACAGGGTATTAAACATTAAACATGACATTAAACACTGTTACCCAGTGTTAGGTTAGAAAGAAATGCACAGTGTATACTTCCCTCAGAATCTTCATTTGGTGTACATAATTACTCTGAAATTGTTTAATCACCTCTTCTAGGAATATCAACATCTCATCTGCTTGATTGACTTCTATAGCAACAATAGCTTCAGAGCTGAAGTAAATGTTGGCATAGCTCATATTGATGAGAAATGGAACAGGTGCCCAGACTCAGATCTCTGGGAGTAGCATTAGGGAAGGACAACTTATCCATGCTCATTTTAGGAAAACAGGACAACTTTCAGTGACTCAGAAAGAAATGAATTTAATTTGGTAAAGGACTGACCCCATCATATCTGGTTTCTGAGATATTTGCTTTGATAAGAGTTGGAGTTGAGTGATTTCCTAAGATTTCTCCCCAAAGTAGATCCCTCTCAAACCAGATCCCTCTCAAACCTTTAAACTCCTCACAGCTCTCATTGCATTTAGTTAATGAATGAGCATTGTGAAATCTGCCGATATATATGGTTCATGGCTCTGGAGTCCAAAGAACATTCTGTACTTTCACAGGATCCCATTTGTGGGACAAAGAGAAAAAGTGGCCATCTTGGGCCACACCTGTCACAGAACAGATCTGGGGGTGATAAATGGCACATTTCTCTAAAACAAAACTCAAATACTTTCGCCTACTGATGGATTTTGGTTTTTGATTTGTTATCTTTTTCCTTTGTAGAGCAGTGCCCCATGAGACAGGAAGTAACAAATGCCAACCTGATGTTGCAGAAGACATTAAGATAACAGAGGTGAGGGTTTGGGGAGGAATGACTTTTTACAGTGTCTGAATAAATCAATGCCAAAGACTGCTCATGAATTCAAGAACCTAGGTCATGAGACACAAAACTGAAAATTCTTCTCAGAGGTTTTGATATAAGACTTTATGGCATGCATTGCTAAAGGCCAGGTCAACTGTATTAGTTTCCTATTATTGCTGTAACAAACTACCACAAACTCAGTGCCTTAAAACAACGGAAGTTTATTATTTTATAGTTCTGTAGGTTAGAAGTCTGACATGGCTTTCATTGGGCTAAAACCAAGGTGTCTATAGGGCTGCATTTCTTCTGGAGGCTATAGGGGAGAATCCATTCCCTTGCTTTTTCCAGCTTCTAGAAGCCCATGGCCCTTTCCTTCATCTTCAAAGCCATCAAGAGCAGGCTGAATCCTTCTCACATTACATCACTCTGACACTAACTCTCCTCTCTCTCTGATATAAGTATCCTTGTGATAACATTGGACCCTCCCGAATAATCCAGAATAATTGCTCCATCTCAAGATCTTCAATTTAATCGCATCTGCAAAGCCCCCTTTCCCATGTAAGGTAACAGATTCACATGTTCCAGGGATTGGTATGTAGACATCTTTGGGGGGCCATTATTTTACCTTTCATACTGTGCCAGTTTGAATGTATTATGTCCCCCCAAACACCATTATCATTGATGTAATCTTGTGTGGGCAGACTATCAGTGTTAATTAGATTGTAATTCTTTGAGTGTTTCTGTGGAGATAGGCCCCACCCAACTGTGGGCGGTGACTCTGATTGGATAATTTCCATGGAGGTATTACCCCACCCATTCAGGGGGTTCTAAATTAAATTACTGGAGCCATATAAATGAACTGACAAACAGAAGGAACTCAGTGCAGCTGTGAGTGACATTTTGAAGAGGAGCTACAGACAAGAGGGACACTTTGAAGAATGCACAGAAGCTGAGAGAGGAACTGCAGTTTACAGAGACATTTTGAAGACAGCCTTTGAAAGCAGACTCTTGCTCCAGAGAAGCTAAGAGAGGACAAATACCCCAAGTGCAACTGAGAGTGACATTTTTGAGGAACTGCAGCCTAGAGAGGAACGTCCTGGGAGAAAGCCATTGGGAAACCAGAACTTTGGAGCAGACGCCAGCCACGTGCCTTCCCAGCTAACAGAGGTTTTCCGAACACCATTGGCCATTCTCCAGTGAAGGTACCCAATTGCTGATGTGTTACCTTGGACACTTTATGGCCTTAAGACTGTAACTGTGTAACCAAATAAACCCCTTTTTATAAAAGCTGATCCATTTCTGGTGTTTTGCATTCCAGCAGCATTAGAAAACTAGAACACATACCAATCACACTGGAAATTTCAATGGACTGTAAAGATGACATTTCCTCTAAGGTATCAATTTTAGCTCTCAAATTGCTAAAAGAGTATCTCCCAAAATCCTCCAGCATAATCAAGGTGGGAATGAGTCTAGTACATGGGGCTTCTGATACTCACCTGAGCATTTTTCTCACCTGTTCTCCAGTGCCTCCTCCCCAAGAAGTATGCCCTAAAGAGATGTAGGAGTGAGTTGGGTGGCGATGGCTGGGATGGGGATGAGAGGTGGAGGAAAGAAAGGAAATTGCATTCTACCCATAGAAAGTAGACAAAACAGTCACACAGCTCTACTCCAAGACACAGCTCTCCATTCCTATACAGACTTTTTAAAAGAGTCTTTTTCATAGCAGCTTCTAGGTTTTAAGCTGATATGTTTCACTTTATGTGTTCACAATAAGGTATTTGAGGCCAATTATTTTTTTGATATGGCAATGGAGTAAAATGTTTGAGAAATAGAATCAGTTTTGGGGTCAGGCCCTGGTGGGCTTACACCCCATCTCTATTACCCACCATTGACTATGTGACTTTGAGAAATAGGAAGCTAACCCACAGAAAGTGTTTAGCATGGTGCTAAACCCCTCCAGCCTTATCTCCTACCACTCCCTCCTCAATACTACTATGGCCACACTGGTCTTTATGACCTTCAAGCACGCCATGAGGGCCTTTGCATTTGCTGTCCTTTCAACTTGGAACTCTTCCTCCAAATATTTACAAGGCTGTCTGTCTCTCATTATTCAGGCCTCAGCTCAAATGTCACCTCATAGAAATTTCTCTGACCACCTCAACTAGAGTAGCCCATCCCACTCTCCCTAGTCACACCCTGCACTATCTTTCTCTTTTACTCACTTAGTGGTTGGTCAATATCAAGCTTTTCTTCTTTCCTTTCTTCTTTCTTCCCTCCCTAACCTTCCTCCTTCCTTTCCTCCCTCCTTCTCTCTAAACTTTAAGCTCCTTTAGTTCAGTGGTGTTATCACATTCATTGCCATATCTCCAGCACCTAGAACAGTTCCTGGAACATGACAGGAACTCAACGTTTGTCAATCAGTTGACCAACTGATACAGACCACCATCAGAATACAGATCTTAGTTTGATCCCTCTTGGGATCCATGTTGTACTTCCTCATTAACTACACATGTCTTTCTCTGATGCCTCTCTACCACACCTGTTTTTCCTTCTCTTCAACTGATAACTTCAAGGTCATAAAATGGGCTCCTCACTCCTCCCAAGTTTTTTTTTTTAATTTTTAAATTTTTAATAGAGTGTTCTCAAAGTCCAAAAAACCTACAAGGCTCAAAGAATGAATCATTAATGGTGAAACTTCAGAGGCCATTATTAGTTGATTGGGAATTATCTTGTGTCCCTTTGCCTCTCTAATCACAGCACATATGCACAATTGCTCATGGGCTCATAAAGAGCAAGGACTTGCTCTACACCTTGTCCTATTCCCAGTGCTTGAGACAGTAATTTAAGCATACAGCAAACAGACACAAACACATGTGACATGAATAAAGTCTCCTCCTACCTGCTCATATAATTGGTTGAAAGAAACAAAAATCAATAATGATCAGGGAAAAGCATAAGGATCCTGCCATTATGTATGTGCTGGTAGAATATCTCACCCCTCCCAGGTGCAGACCAGGGGCCAGCTGATCTGTAGTGGACAGGGGTCCAAGATGGTGTGGAATGGGAGAGTGCCCTGTTCCTAGGCCTTATCTCCTAGGTCTTCGGGCTTGGCAGAGCCACTGAGGTCTCCAGGTGACAGTCAAGATCTGTCAGTAGTAATAGGCCGTATATCTTAGTGTCTCCTTTGAAAAGATGAGGAAAAATCCCATGGTATAGGCAGAATCTTACGGTCATAGAATTTCAAAATTGGAAGGGTCTTTGAGAGTCATCTGATTCATTCTCCCATTTTGATTAAATTACTAACCCACAATAAGCCAGTGGTAGATATGGAATGGAATGGAACTCAAGACTGACACCCATGACCTTGTTGTGAGGAAAGGAGAAGAGATGGAGTGTGTAAGGCAAGTTTCTTCTTCCTAATCACCATGTTTGAAGACCCTCTGAGAGAACAAATGTAAGGATATAAATGTAGATATTCATGCCATTCTTTATTTTTATATACATACTATATATCAGTTATATATGTATGTCTATATATTAATTATATATATGTCTGTCTATCTACCTATTTATCCCTATAAAAGCATTCACTAAAATTTCAAGTTACCATAAGCTGGGAAAATAGAAAAACATGCTTAAACTTCTGACCCTAAAATTCTTATCCTCAGAAAAATCTTTATTCGTCATATAACAAATGCTTATACTGAGTTAATATTCAGGGTGCTTTTTCACTCCAGCAAACAATATTTTTTCACCCAAGTTTTTAACCAGTTACACATTATAATATACAGACCAGCACACATTTATATTTGTGGCTGCTATAAGGCAGTCTAGAGTAGATTTCAGTAAGACAAAATATTCTAAAAATATTTTGGCACTTGTACCCATCCTTTTCTCATTCCTCCCTCTCTTCTCTTCTATCGCCCCCAACATCCCTCCTCTCCCAAATATCTCCTCAGGAACAGAGGGAATGCAGTCCCCCTGGGAAATGCATCAGTGTTGCTCAGCTCTGATTATTGGCTACCTACAGAATCCAAGCTTTTAAAGACCCCCTTGAATAATAAAAAACATTACTTTTGCAAAGTTACTACTCATTTCTTTCGTTAGAAAATTGAACATTTTTTAAAAAAAGCTTTGGAACATACAAGGTTAAAAAGTCAGCTCCCTCTTGTTTTTACAATTCTTAAACATCATTTATTTACTTTCCAGGGGTGGGGGCGATGGTATTGATTCTCTGCCTGGTGTTAATTTTCTGTGTGTCATTCTTTGACTCAGTGTGTATGTGTGTGTGTGTGTGTGTGTGTGTTTCTCCCTTTGAAAAAACAAAAGTGGGTTTCCTTGCCCACCATGGAAAAAATGTAATGTACAACCCAATCCTTTCCTGAGAGCACAGAGGACCAAAGCAGTCAGCTTAGATCAGTGTGGTAAGGAAGTTTTGTCATTTTCAGAAGGAAGCCTGAGTCAGAGTGTGCGACATTTTGGGAGGCCTGAATCAGAGCTGTTGAGGAAGTCAGTTCTGGGACAGTTTAACTTAGAACCACAATGTAATTTAATGCCTTTAACATCTTGTCTTCCTCCAAGATGGCTGCAGACAGAGATGTTCCGATTATTTCCCTTCAGGGACAGAGAGTAAATTTAAGAGTTGAAGAAGGCCCTAATACACTTTTGAGGCAACCAGGCCAGGCTTAGAAGTTATAGTTAATATGTATTTTTTAGAAAGGGGAATGGAGAGTGGGTAAGAGAGAGGGAGAGTACACTGCTCTAAAATCTATCGATAAATTGAGAATGATCAAGTTATATTATTAAGAAGACTAAATTATTATGGATGGCTAAGCATTTTAATAAAGACCTTTTTCCTCTTTGAACCCAAAATGAACTTGAAAAAAAATATTTCCACAACACATTTCTTTTTGCTGCAAGATTCTGTCCTCTTTTGCAAAGGCTTAATAGACAGAAAGGTCCTGGAATGCTAAGGGACACTGCATATAATCATTCATGAGAAGATAGTCATGGGTGGGGTTCAGGGAATGAGAAGAAATACTACTCTTTGGGGCAAGGGGAGAGGTGGTCTTGGGTAGGGGTGGGTAGCGAGCAGGAGAAGAAGTACATGGACACCAAGAACGGATGCTTATCCAAGACTGGTTTGTAGACATTACTAAGAGGCTTGGGATAAAATAAATTAGGTAATGATATTAACGTAGAGGTAGACAGCATAGAAAAATCCTGATATGTTAAGGTTTCAGGGGCCTGATGATTCAGAGGCCTAATAATATTAATTATAAATGGGCTAATAATCAAGTAGATTTGGAGTGAGTTCAGGTGGATAACTTTGGGTTCTGTCCAGCTCTCAATCTACTATTATCTTTTCAAGGCAGTAGGGTCATGATAATTAGCATGATAATTTCTCATGGTTGAATTTCACTTTCAGCTAACCACTCAGGGAGATCCAGCTGCTGTTAGGCCTAGGAAAATCTTGTTTGGGGGTAGTTACAGCCTAAGGTACCTTAGGAACATGTGTAAAGATGGGAAAAATGAGAAAATAGGAATGTATGTTTCACAATCTAGAAACTTAAGAGATACACACACTCACACACACACAGACACACACACATACACACAGAATGTATGGTAGGAGATCCTGAGATCTATTTGGGGTGTCAAAGGATAGCAAGGACTTTATACTTGATACTAGCAGAAACCTGTCCTTCTGACCTTCTGTTATATAGTTTATGAAGGGACAGTATGAATATCTGGGCTTATAAGACTTTTATAAAAGTTTATCTCTGGGTCAGGCTTAAACTAGGCCAGGACCTGTCCCTGAGGTTTTGGGGATGGCCTTTTGGCCCATTAAACATCCTAGGACTTGGCAGCTCCCACAATCTTTGCTTCCTCCTGGATATCCTGGTACTGTCACAGAAAGTATGGTAGAGTGGAAAATCACAAGATATGTAACTGGAAGGCCTAGTTTCACCTTTCCAGTTCGTCCTTCCAAGCTGTGAGTTGGGCAACTCTCAGCCTGGGTTTCAGTTTCCTGATTCTTAGAAATGGGGAGGATCAGGATACGAGGTTTCCTGGGAGGAGTCAATGCCGTTAAGTACCGTGTATGTAAGTGGAAAGCCCACAAGGGTGTGGTAACTGTGCAGGGCTAGAGCCTTCTCCTTCCAGACCTTCTTCCTTTTCCTCTTCCTAGTTCATAAAATAAGTATTTCTTAAGTGTGTCCCTTGTGCTCCTTCCCTGCCACCACTGCCCTGGTTCAGACATTCTTTTTGGTTGCCCCTGAACTATTTTCAGCAGCCCCCTCACTAACAGCTCCCACCTTGGGTCCTTTGCGCTTGCTGTTTCCGTTTCCTGGTATGCTCATCCCCCTGTTGTCCACGTGGCTTTCTGCTTCCCTGACCACCCTGAAAAAAACAGCCCCCAGCCTCCTCTCATACACAATCTCCTGTACCCTGTTTTATTTTTCCGAAGCACTAATCATAAACCTCTATAATTACTTTGGCTATTTTTTTGTTTGCAAATAAATATTTTATTTCAAATAGTTTTAGATTTACAGAAAAGTTGCAAAAGGAATCTAGAGAGTTCCTGTATGCCTGTATGTGCCTTACCTGGTCTTCCCTATTGTTAACATCTTACACTACTATGGTACATTTGTCACAACTAAGGAATCAACATTGGTACACGACTATTAACGAATCCACACTCCATTCAGATTTCATTAGCTTTTCCCCGTGCCCCTTTTCTGTTCCAGGATCCCATCCAGCATATCAACATTATATTTAGTCATGTCTCCTTAGCTTCCTCTGATTGATGACAGTTTCTCAGACTTTTTTTTTTTTTTTCCTTTTGAAGACCTTACAGTTTTGAGGAGTACTGCTCAGGTATTTTATAGAATGTCCCTCAATTTGGATTTGTCTGATGTTTTTCTCATGGTTAGACTGGGATTATGGCTTTTGGAAGGAAGGACAAAGAGGTGAAGTGCATTTTCATTGCCTCATATCAAGGATACATACTATCAGCATGCTTTATTACTGTAAATATTGACCTTTATCACCTGGCTAAGTTAGTGTTTGTCATTTTTCTCTGCTGAAAAGTTACCTTTTTCCCCTTTTCCATTTTATACTCTTTGGAAGCAAGTCACTAGGCACAATCCACACTCAAGGAATGGGAGTTGAATTCTGTGTCCTTGAGTGGGGGAGTATTTACATAAATTACTTGGAATTCTTTACAGGAGATTCATCACTTCTCCCCCATATATTTATTTATTCAACCATTTATTTATATCAATATGTATATTCATGGATATTTGTTTTATACTGTGGATTATGTTCCAATACTGTATTATATGCATTGTTGCTCAAATTGTTTCATCTCTGGCCACTGGGAGTGCTTTCAGTTGGTTCCTGTGTCCCTTGGACATGCCACTTTTGTTGTGTTATTTGACCTCTTCCTTACCTTCTGACACTACAAGATTTTCCAGGCTCATCAATTCCTGCCCCGGTCCTAGAATCAGTCATTTCTTCAGGAAATCCTGGTTCCTTTTATTAAGAGAATGTTATTAGAAACCAATATCTGGGTGCTGAGCATGCTTGTTGCTACTGGGTGTGCCATTGCTTTTAGGTGTCTCAGGGGACAAAGCAAGGAGACATATGTGTTATGTTGACACCATATCTCTATTTCTGTATTTATCCTCCATATTTATATCAAGCTAAACATGAGTTCATACTGATGACTCTGACTCTAATCCAGTACCACATGATTCATCCTAGCCTTCCCCCTTGTTCACCTGTATCTTCCCTTACCCACAGTGAGAAACCTAGCTCCCACCATCCATTCATTGATTTGTTCAATCCCAGTATACATGTACAACATTTCAGAATTGTTAACCTGTACTCCCAGGAGAAGCAACTTTACCAACTAGTGTATAATAGTTACATATGGTCCCTTTTGTTTTCACTCTTACAGTTTAGAGTGAATGCACCCTTTTCCAGAGTTACTTAGATCAACATCTTTCTTTTGCCAATCCTGTCAGTGAGGTAATGCCATACATTAAAAACTTTTTTTTACATTTTTTATTGTGAAATATATATACAGAAAAGTGATAACTTTCAAAGTACAATTTAGCAAGTAGTTATATAGCAGATTTCAAAGAATGTTATGGATTACAGTTCCAAAATTTCAGTTATTTCCTTATTGTGAAATGTAACATATATAGAGAAAAGTGATAACTATAAATTTACAATTTAATGAGTAGCTACAGAGCAAATTTCAAAGAATGTTATGGGTTACAGTTCCACCATTTCAGTTATTTCCTTCTAGCTATTCTAACACCCTAGTATCTAAAAAATATTTATATAGAGATTCAGTCTTCATAATCCTTTGTTAAGCCCTATCTTGTCTGTTGCTACCCCTCCCTCTCATTTAATCACTTTCTTGTTCTTCAGGGATATCTGGGTAGTGACCACCCTAACTTGTTCATATTGAAAAAGGGTGTCACATTATGGGGAAGAGGGATGCATCTGGTTGATGTTCTTGAAGAGGATGTTGCCTCTGGGTTTTGGAATTTGGCATAGGAACGCTCTGGAGGATTTAAGTTTATGAAAAATAAACTTAGTGGTTAAAACTTTTATAGAGTCTCAGATAGGGACCTAGGTATTTTAGGACAACTGTTGATTAGGGCTTCACATACTGTGGCCATTTGGAATATCTAGCTGGTGCTTGCATAAGAGTAAGTTCCAGGATAGCCTCTCAACTCTATTTGAAATCTCTTAGCCACTGTAACCTTATTTTGTTACCTTTCTTTTCCCCTTTTTGGTCAAGAAGGCATTCTCAGTCCCTCAGTGCCAGGGCCAGGCTCATTCCTGGGAGTCGTGCCCCACGTCACCAGGGAGACTCACTCCCCTGAGAGTCATGTCCCATGTAGGGGGGAAGTTAATCAATTTATTTGCAGAGTTGGGCTTAGAGAGAGAAAGGCCACATCTGAGCAACAAAAGAGGTTCTCTGGAGGTGCCCCTTAAGCATAACTATAGGCATACTTAGCCTACCTTTTATAGCCATAAGTTTCACAAGAGCAAGCCTCAAAAATGGGGGCCTGATTTATTAGGTAGGGGGTTCCTAATTTCACATAACTTATGTTCTGTCCCAAGATAAACAATCATTGTCTCACATTATCATCACTTAATTGTACAATCATCACTCTCAATTTTAACAATTGTCATAAAACATCCCAGAGCTCTTATCAGCTGCCAGTTATTCATCCCTAGTATTAGTGTAGTGCTGGTAAGATAGTCCTATTAAATATAGTCTATATTATGTAAATAACAATCAGTTTCAATCCTATTTGCCTTCAACACAGCTCTGCTACTTATAATGCCATTAACAATCCTCACTCCTATTCATTCTCATACCTTTCAATTCACCTTCATTAACATATCTGATCATATTAGGTTATCATTCCCCCTTCACTAGCTTCTGATACCTCTAGGTCCCCAATATTCTACATTATAAGACACTGATTTTACATTGTTCAGGTAGTTCATATTAGTGATAGCATACAATATCTCTCCTTTTGTATTTGACTTATTTCACTCAGCATTATGTCTTCAAGTTTCATCCATGTTGTCATATGTTTCAGAAACTCATTCTTTCTCACTGCTGCTTAGTATTCCGTGTGTGTGTGTGTGTGTGTGTGTGTGTATCACATTTTGTTTACTCATCTGTTGATGGACACTTGGATTGTTTCCATCTCTTGGCAGTTGTGAATAATGCTGCTATGAACATCGGTGTGCAAATGTCTGTTCATGTCACTACTTTCATATTTTCTGGGTGTATACCAAGAAGTAAAATTGCAGGATGGTAGAGTAACTCAATATCTATTTTTCTGAGTAACTGCCAAACTGTCTTTCACAGTGACTGTACCATTATACATTCCCATCAGCAATGAAGATCACCAATTTCTCCACATCCTTTCCAGCATTTGTAGTTTCCTGTTTATTTAATGGCAGCCATTCTTATTGGTGTGAGATAATATCTCATTGTGGTCTTGATTTGCATCTCCCTAATAGCTAGTGAAGATGAACATTTTTTCATGTGTTTTTTAGCCATTTGTATTTCATCTTCAGAGAAATGTCTTTTCATATCTTTTGCCAATTTTATAATTGGGCTGTTTGTACTATTGTTAGTACTATTGTTGTAGGATTTCTTTATATATGCTGGATATCAGTCTCTTATCAGATACATGGTTTCCAAATATTTTCTCCCATTGAGTTGGCTGCCTCTTCATCTTTTTGGCAAAGTCCTTTGAGGCACAGAAACTTTTGATTTTGAGGAGTTCCCATTTATCTATTTTTTTCTTTCATTGCTTGTGCTTTGGGTGTAAGGTCTAAGGAGTGACCTATTACTAGGTCTTGAGGATGTTTCCCTATATTACCTTCTATGTGTTTTATGGTACTGTCTCTTATATTGAAGTCTTTGATCCATTCTGAGTTGACTTTTGTATAGGGTGTGAGGTAGGGGTCCTCTAGCATTGTTTTCGGTATGGATATCCAGTTCTCCCAGTCCCATTTGTTGAAAAGACTGTTCTGTCCCAGTTCAGGGGATTTGGGGGCCTTATCAAAAAGCAGTTGAACATAGATCTGGGGGACTGTTTCCAAACTCTCGATTCAATTCTTTTGATCAATATATGTCTATCTCCATGCCAGTACCATGCTGTTTTTACCACTGTGACTTTATAGTGGCTTTAAAGTAAGGAAGTGTAAGTCTTCCCACTTTGATCTTCTTTTTTAGAATGTTTTTGGCAATTTGAGGCCCCTTCACCTTCCAAATAAATTTGATAACTAGAGTTTCCAATTCTGAAAATACATAGTTGTAATTTTGATTGGAATTGAATTGAATCTGTAGATCATTTTGGGTAGACTTGACATCTTAATGACATTTAGCCTTTCTATCCATGAACATGGAACATTTTTCCAGCTAATTAGGTCCTCTTTGATTTCTGTCAGTAAAGTTTTGTAATTTTCTGCATAGAGGCCTTTTACATTCTTGATTAAGTTTATTCCTAGGTACTTGATTTTTTTATTTGCTATTATGAATGGAATTGTTTTCTTGATTGCCCCTTCAGTTAAGTCATTACTAGTGTATAAGTACATTACTGACTTTTGTATATTAATCTTGCATCTTGCCACTTTGCTGAGTTTTTTTATTAGCTCAACTAGCTTTGACGTCAATTTTTCAGGATTTTCCAAATATAAGATCATATCAACTCCTGGGGAGGAATGTAGACCTGGCATTGTGGGATGGAGAACATCTTCTTGACCAAAAGGGGGAAATGAAAGGAAATGAAATAAGCTTCAGTGGCAGAGAGATTCCCAAGGGAGCCAAGAGGTCACTCTGGTGGGCACTCTTATGCACAATATAGACAACCCTTTTTACGTTCTAATGAATTGGGGTAGCTGGCAGTAGATACCTGAAACTATCAAACTACAACCCAGAACCCATGAATCTTGAAGACGATTGTATAAAAATGCAGTTTATGAGGGGTGACGATGGGATTAGGAAAGCCATAAGGACCACACTCCCCTTTGTCTAGTTTATGGATGAATGAGTAGAAAAATGGGGGAAGGAAACAAACAAACAAACAAAGGCACCCAGTGTTCTTTTTTACTTTACTTGCTCTTTTTCACTTTGATTATTATTCTTGTTATTTTTGTGTGTGTGGTAATGAAGGTGTCAGGGATTGATTTTGGTGATGAAGGCACAACTATGTAATGGTACTGTGAACAATCGAATGTACGATTTGTTTTGTATGACTGTGTGGTATGTGAATATATCTCAATAAAATGAATATTTTAAAAAATATCATATCATCTGCAAATAATGACAGTTTTACTTCTTCCTTTCTAATTTCAATGCCTTTTATTTCTTTGTCTTGCTGAATTTCTCTGGCTAGAACTTCTAGCAAAATGTTGAATAATAGTGGTGACAGGGGGCATCCTTGTCTCATTCCTGATCTTAGGGGGAAAGCTTTCAGTCTCTCACCATTGAGTACTATGCTGGCTGTGCATTTTTCATATATGTCCTTTATCATATTGAGGAAGTTTCCTTCAATTCCTACCTTTTAAAGTGTTTTTATCAAAAATGGATGCTGAAGTTTGCCAAATGCTTTTTGAGCAGCTATTGAGAAGATCATTTGATTTTTCCATTTCAGTTTGTTAATGTTTTGTCTTACATTGATTGATTTTCTTATGTTGAACTACCCTTGCATGCCTGGAATGAACCCCTCTTAGTTGTGGTGTACAATTATTTTAATGTTCCTTTGGATTCGATTTGCAAGTATTTTGTTGAGAATTTTTGCACATATATGCATTAGGGAGATTGGCCTGTAGTTTTCCTTTCTTGTAGTATCTTTATCTGGTTTTGATATTAGGGTGATGTTAGCTTCATAAAACGAGTCAGATAGTGTTCTTTTTTGTTCTTCAATTTTTTGTAAGAGTTTGAGCAGGAATGGTGTCAGTTCTTTTTGGAAAGTTTGGTAAAATTCTCCTGTGAAGCCATCTGGCCGTGGGCTTTTATTTGTAGGTAGATTTTTTTTTTTTCATTTTTTTTATTATTATTATTTTTTAATCTTCATTTTATTGAGATATATTCACATACCATGCAGTCATACAAAACAAATAGTACTTTCGATTGCTTATAGTACCATTACATAGTGGTACATTCATCACCCAAATCAATCCCTGACACCTTCATTAGCACACACACAAAAATAACAAGAATAATAATTAGAGTGAAAAAGAGCAATTGAAGTAAAAAAGAACACTGGGTACCTTTGTCTGTTTGTTTCCTTCCCCTATTTTTCTACTCATCCATCCATAAACTAGACAAAGTGGAGTGTGGTCCTTATGGCTTTCCCAATCCCATTGTCACCCCTCATAAGCTACATTTTTATACAACTGTCTTCGAGATTCATGGGTTCTGGGTTGTAGTTTGATAGTTTCAGGTATCCACCACCAGCTACCCCAATTCTTTAGAACCTAAAAAGGGTTGTCTAAAGTGTGCATAAGAGTGCCCACCAGAGTGACCTCTCGGCTCCTTTTGGAATCTCTCTGCCACTGAAGCTTATTTCATTTCCTTTCACATCCCCCTTTTGGTCAAGAAGATGTTCTCCGTCCCATGATGCCAGGTCTACATTCCTCCCCGGGAGTCATATTCCATGTTGCCAGGGAGATTCACTCCCCTGGGTGTCTGATCCCACGTAGGGGGGAGGGCAGTGAGTTCACCTTTCAAGTTGGCTTAGCTAGAGAGACAGGGCCACATCTGAGCAACAAAGAGGCATTCGGGAGGAGGCTCTTAGGCACAACCATAGGAAGGCCTAGCCTCTCCTTTGCAGCAACCGTCTTCCCAAGGGTAAAACCTGTGTTAGAGGGCTCAACCCATCAAACCACCAGTCCCCTATGTCTGTGGTCATGTTAGCAACCATGGAGGTGGGGTAGGCGAATACCCCTGCATTCTCCACAGGCTCCTCAAGGGGGCACTACATCTTTTTTTTTTTTTTTTCCTTGTTTTTCTTTTTTTTTTTTTTAAATTTTTTTTTCTTTTTTAAATCAACTGTATGAAAAAAAGTTAAAAAGAAAACAAACATACAATAAAAGAACATTTCAAAGAGACCATAACAAGGGAGTAAGAAAAAGACAACTAACCTAAGATAACTGCTTAACTTCCAACATGTTCCTACTTTACCCCAAGAAAGTTACATAATATAGCAACATTTCTGTGAACTTGTTCCTACTACATCCATCAGAAATCAACAGACCACAGTCACTCCTGGGCATCCCCAGAACGTTAAATAGCTTATCTGTTCTTCCTGGATTATTGTTCCCCCCTTCCTTAATTGCTCTCTATTGCTAGTTCCCCTACATTCTACATTATAAACCATTTGTTTTACATTTTTCAAAGTTCACATTAGTGGTAGCATATAATATTTCTCTTTTTGTGCCTGGCTTATTTCGCTCAGCATTATGTCTTCAAGGTTCATCCATGTTGTCATATGTTTCACGGGATTGTTCCTTCTTACTGCCGTGTAGTATTCCATCGTGTGTACATACCACATTTTATTTATCCACTCATCTGTTGAAGGACATTTGGGTTGTTTCCATCTCTTGGCAATTGTGAATAATGCTGCTATGAACATTGGCGTGCAGATATCTGTTCGTGTCACTGCTTTCCGATCTTCCGGGTATATACCGAGAAGTGCAATCGCTGGATCGAAGGGTAACTCTTTATCTAGTTTTCTAAGGAACTGCCAGACTGACTTCCAGAGTGGCTGAACCATTATACAGTCCCACCAACAATGAATAAGAGTTCCAATTTCTCCACATCCCCTTCAGCATTTGTAGTTTCCTGTTTGTTTAATGGCAGCCATTCTAATCGGTGTTAGATGGTATCTCATTGTGGTCTTAATTTGCATCTCTCTAATAGCTAGTGAAGCTGAACATTTTTTCATGTGTTTCTTGGCCATTTGTATTTCCTCTTCAGAGAACTGTCTTTTCATATCTTTTGCCCATTTTATGATTGGGCCGTCTGTACTATTGTCATTGAGTTGTAGGATTTCTTTATATATGCAAGATATCAGTCTTTTGTCAGATACATGGTTTCCAAAAATTTTTTCCCATTGAGTTGGCTGCCTCTTTACCTTTTTGAGAAATTCCTTTGAGGTGCAGAAACTTCTAAGCTTGAGGAGTTCCCATTTATCTATTTTCTCTTTTGTTGCTTGTGCTTTGGGTGTAAAGTCTAGGAAGTGGCCGCCTAATACAAGGTCTTGAAGATGTTTTCCTACATTATCTTCTAGGAGTTTTATGGTACTTTCTTTTATATTGAGATCTTTGGTCCATTTTGAGTTAATTTTTATGTAGGGGGTGAGGTAGGGGTCCTCTTTCATTCTTTTGGATATGGATATCCAACTCTCCCAGCCCCATTTGTTGAAAAGACCATTATGACTCAGTTCAGTGACTTTGGGGGCCTTATCAAAGATCAGTCGGCCATAGATCTGAGGGTCTATCTCTGAATTCTCAATTCGATTCCATTGATCTATATGTCTATCTTTGTGCCAGTACCATGCTGTTTTGGCAACTGTGGCTTTATAATAAGCTTCAAAGTCAGGGAGTGTAAGTCCTCCCACTTCGTTTTTCTTTTTTAGAGTGTCTTTAGCAATTCAAGGCATCTTCCCTTTCCAAATAAATTTGATAACTA
Source organism: Choloepus didactylus (assembly GCF_015220235.1). Classification (NCBI taxonomy): domain Eukaryota; kingdom Metazoa; phylum Chordata; class Mammalia; order Pilosa; family Megalonychidae; genus Choloepus; species Choloepus didactylus. The sequence continues at coordinate 46,544,586 of NC_051334.1, read as the reverse complement.
GCTTTTCCAAGTCTGCAAAGTAGGTTGTTGGAATTTTGATTGGGATTGCATTGAATCTGTAGATGAGTTTGGGTAGAATTGACATCTTAATGACATTTAGCCTTCCTATCCATAAACATGGAATATTTTTCCATCTTTTAAGGTCCCCTTCTATTTCTTTTAGTAGATTTATGTAGTTTTCTTTGTATAGGTCTTTTACATCTTTGGTTAAGTTGATTCCTAGGTACTTGATTTTTTTAGTTGCTATTGAAAATGGTATCTTTTTCTTGAGTGTCTCTTCAGTTTGTTCATTTCTAGCATATAGAAACATTACTGACTTATGTGCATTAACCTTGTATCCCGCTACTTTGCTAAATTTGTTTATTGGCTCTAGTAGCTGTATCGTCGATTTCTCAGGGTTTTCTAGATATAAGATCATATCATCTGCAAACAATGACAGTTTTACTTCTTCTTTTCCAATTTGGATGCCTTTTATTTCTTTGTCTTGCCAGATTGCCCTGGCTAGCACTTCCAGCACAATGTTGAATAACAGTGGTGACAGCGGGCATCCTTGTCTTGTTCCTGATCTTAGAGGGAAGGCTTTCAGTCTCTCACCATTGAGTACTATGCTGGCTGTGGGTTTTTCATATATGCTCTTTATCATGTTGAGGAAGTTTCCTTCAATTCCTACCTTTTGAAGTGTTTTTATCAAAAACGGATGTTGGATTTTGTCAAATGCTTTTTCAGCATCTATTGAGATGATCAATTGATTTTTCCCTTTTGACTTGTTAATGTGTTGTAATACATTGATTGATTTTCTTATGTTGAACCATCCTTGCATGCCTGGAATAAACCCCACTTGGTCATGGTGTATGATTTTTTTAATGTGTCTTTGGATTCGATTTGCAAGTATTTTGTTGAGGATTTTTGCATCTATATTCATTAGGGAGATTGGCTGGTAGTTTTCCTTTTTTGTAGCATCTTTGCCTGGTTTTGGTATTAGATTGATGTTAGCTTCATAAAAGGAGTTAGGTAGTGTTCCATTTTCTTCAATGTTTTGAAAGAGTTTGAGTAAGATTGGTGTCAGTTCTTTCTGGAAAGTTTGGTAGAATTCCCCTGTGAAGCCATCTGGCCCTGGGCATTTATTTGTGGGAAGATTTTTGATGACTGATTGGATCTCTTTGCTTGTGATGGGTTGGTTGAGTTCTTCTATTTCTTCTCTGGTCAGTCTAGGTTGTTCATATGTTTCCAGGAAATTGTCCATTTCCTCTACATTATCCAGTTTGTTGCCATACAGTTGTTCATAGTATCCTCTTATAATTTTTTTAATTTCTTCAGGATCTGCAGTTATGTCACCTTTTTCATTCATTATTTTGTTTATATGGGTCTTCTCTCTTTTTGATTTTGTCAGTCTAGCTAGGGGCTTGTCAATCTTGTTGATCTTCTCAAAGAACCAACTTTTGGTGATATTTATCCTCTCTATTGTTTTTTTGTTCTCTATGTCATTTATTTCTGCTTTAATCCTTGTTATTTCTTTTCTTCTACTTGGTTTAGGATTGGTTTGCTGTTCATTTTCTAGCTTCTTCAGTTGATCCATTAGTTCTTTGATTTTGGCTCTTTCTTCCTTTTTAATATATGCGTTTAGTGCTATAAATTTCCCCCTTAGCACTGCTTTTGCTGCATCCCATAGGTTTTGGTATGTTGTGTTCTCCTTTTCATTTGTCTCTATATATTTAGCAATTTCTCTTGCTATTTCTTCTTTAACCCACTGATTGTTTAGGAGTGTGTTGTTTAACCTCCAGGTATTTGTGAATTTTCTAAGT